>NC_139623.1:38897052-38954552 GCF_964638095.1 Poromitra crassiceps
ATAGAGAGAGAGGACATGGAAATATCACAGTCAACTTTCAGTGTCTCTTTCTCTCATAGATGTTAACTTCTTTGCATGAGCCAGACTTTGGTGAATTGACCCATAGATACAGTCGGTCTGTGTGGGAATGCCCACAAAATCATATATGGCTGGCGTGCGCGTGGGGTAAAAAAAACATATCTCAATGGGGTGACGGTGCTGCAGCTCTACACTACAGGATTGTGGATTCTAGAGCAGGTACATAGTAGGGATGGGCATCGAATTTCAAATTTTCGAATAATCGTTGTTATTATCAAGGTCGACTTTTATTATTGAAATTCGAAATTCGGGGGGGGGGGGGGGGGGGGGGAATTGAGTGAAATGTTGCATTGTCTCCCCTGATTCTAAGTATAGTCAAATCGCTTGGTTTGAGCAAGTAAAACAATTTTTATAAGCATTTTAAGCAAGGTTTATGGAAAAATGAATGGCGGATGAAATCCCATGAAGAGGGAGAGGGGGTGACTTTGGCACCCCTTTGGCACTCAGACCTGAGCCTACTAAATATTTAATGAACCACTCATGATTGTCAAAACTGTTTTTTATTTTCGAAAATGTCAATGTCATGTAACATGTTCTTTACTTCAGTGGTGCAATGCTTGTTTGAGCTAAAAATCCACAGCAGAAGCTTTTTATATTAATTAATAAAGCCGTAGACTTAGAATCAGGGGAGACAATGCAACATTTCACTCACAAAAAAAAAAAAAAAATTAAATTTTTAATTTTTTTTACATTTTTATTTTTATTTTCGAATTTCGAATTAAATTCGAATTTGGCCAGCGAATTTCGAATAGTGTTTTTGCTAGAAATGCCCATCCCTAGTACATAGACGTCTGTTCAGATGTGTGTTTACCGCGGTGGTTGAATCCCTGATCGTGTCTGCCTGGGCTGGGCTAGCAGCTAAATGGTAACTCTGCTGAATGGGGAGAACGGTGGGATTTACCCCACCCTGACCACGCCCCCAGCCAGCTACACCCCCCCCCCCCCCCCCCCCCCCCCCCCCCCCGTCTATGACGAGACACAGACTGTCTCTATTGACTGAAACTTGTGTTTTTTTTATCAGTACTAGAAGCACACAACATGTGTCCACTTCAATCCTCTGTTCAGGTAACGGAAAGTAACACTGCAACGGGGAGGCTTAGTGATTCCTCCAGTACATGCACATTTGATGCATTTCTCTATTGAGTGGTGCTGTGTCCCTTGTACCAGTCCAGTCTTGTCAAGGCAGTTTGTCACTGCTCAGTGCTGACATCTA
Source organism: Poromitra crassiceps (assembly GCF_964638095.1). Classification (NCBI taxonomy): domain Eukaryota; kingdom Metazoa; phylum Chordata; class Actinopteri; order Beryciformes; family Melamphaidae; genus Poromitra; species Poromitra crassiceps. Next base: position 38,898,344 of record NC_139623.1, read on the forward strand.
CAGGCCAGCTCAGTTCATGAAACATCACCCTGCCATGAATTCATTCATTACTGCCTGGATTGACTCCGCTGTTGAGTTCTTAGTCATAGATGATTGTAGTTCCAGCCAAGAAAGTTCTTAGCCTTAGCATCAATCAAAGCACAACTTCCTGACATATCTTGCAGCTTAGATATGAAATACAAAGTTTGTAGTGTTTTTTTTTTCTCAGATAGAACGTTTAGTCAAGATTTGTCCAATTGTGTCATACTTTACATCTTCCTTCCTCATGTTTTTCAGTTCCTTCCACAAGATATTTATATTTTATGTTGCAGCTTTTTGCCAAGCCAGCAGGTCCCATTCATATGTGGTTTTGCTATCATTATTCTATTTTGATTTGTGAATAAACCTTGAACCTTGAACCTTGAAGAGCTCTTGGACTGTTTCTTAGAGTTGACATCTGGCCTTAGTTAGGCCTCGCTGAGTAATATCTCATCCTGGCAATATTCACTTTGTTTATATATTGAGCGAGCCTGGTTTGGCTGTCATTGTTTCTTGAGCCTGTTTTAATGATCGTCCTCATCAGGATTCATCGGCTTCACCACAGTCGAGACTTCAAATGAGTCTACGTGTTGTTGTTGTTGTTGTTGTTGTTTCTTTTTCTTTTTTAATTCATTAAACGTGTTTTTTCACAAACATAATCTTTATTATTCACCTCATCATTCTCTTTCTCATAGTCTCACCCTCACTTGGTTTCTGTTTCTCCTACCCCACAAACCTGTCTCTCTCCTTGTCTTACCTTGTCTTGTCGGCACGGTGGCTCAGTGGTTCGCGCTGTTGCCTCACAGCAAAAAGGTCCCAGGTTCGAACCCCGGTCCGTCCCTTGGTCCTTTCTGTGTGGAGTTTGCATGTTCTCCCAGTGTTCGTGTGGGTTTTCTCTGGGTGCTCGGGTTTCCTCCCACCATCAAAGACATGTATGTTAGGGTTCATGCTCTTGTCAGGGCTCCTGACCAAGGCACTGGCAAAAGAACTGGAGTTGGTCCCCGGGCGCTGCACTGCGGCTGCCCACTGCTCCTAGTTCTAGGAAGGCTCCTAGTAGAGGATGGGTCAAATGCAGAGGATAACTTAACTTAACTAACTTACTACATTACCTGTCTCTTTGGATGTCTCTCTCCCTACCCCCCTCTCTCTCTATCCCTCCTTCTCTCCCCCCTCTCTCTATCCCTTTCTCTCCGCCTCTCTCTCTATCCCTCTCCCTCTCTCTCTCTCTCCTCTCTCTCTATCCCTCCCCCCTCTCTCTATCCCTCTCTCCCTCCCTTTCTCTCTGCCTCTCTCTCTAACCTTCTCTCTCTCTCCTCTCTCTCTATCCCTCCCCCCCTCTCTCTCTCTCCTCTGGTACACATTTTAAGAGGACGGCAGTGAAAACCGCACACCAATGTCTCTGGGCTGGAAAAGCCTCAATGAAAAGTCCACAGGCTGAGATCAAATGCAAAAATCTCTCTTTTAATTGAAGAGATCAGTGAACAGAGTGCTCACTGTGCAAAATAATAATAAGTGGATTAAAAAGCAGTAAATGTTTCAGTCTACAGGAGCATCATCAGTGCTGCTGGTGACAATGTTTGGCAAGAAGATAAAGACAGACAAATCAAAAGCAAGGGGATCAGTCAGCTGATATACATTTTAAGAAATCAAAATGTATAGAAATACTTCTCTAGTTCAGCCATTCCCAACCTGTGGGCCACAAAGATTTTGCAAGTGTGCCACCATATAATTTGAAAACATTACAATCTTTCTTCATGGCGGGGGGGGGGGGGGGGGGGGGGTATGTAATTATTATAATTATGTATGAGAATGCATTTCTCCATTGTTGACTGATACCGTTATTTAATTTGCAATTAATTATTTGTCAATTAGGACATTATTGTGGCGCTGATGGACAGCTCCCTTTATCGTTGAAATAAAAAGTGCTCTGAGAACACATTATTATTATTATATGAAAAGGTTGGGAGCCGCTGCTCTAATTGACGGCCATTTCTCTGGAGAAATGTGCACGATGGTTGTGATTCTGTTTGGAGAGGATGGCATGTACAAAATAGAAAACTATGAAGTCCCTTGTGTAATGACAGGTAGAAAAATAGAAAAGAAATAGAAACGTTTTTAAATTCATAGCAAATTCCCCATTCACCACCTCTTGACCCTCCCCCCTCCTCCTCCTCCTCTTGTGTGTTAATGATGTGGCCACTTCTGGGAGCCTTAACAAGCTTATATCAGACTATTAGGCCAGACAGACCAGGCCTCATCCATTATAGAGTCATCCAAGGTTTCCTAAAACCATTTTGGCATCAGGACATCTTCTCATTGACTTACAATGAAGCAACGATTATCCCATTTCTAAAATGCCTTTGGGAAAGCCATTCCCTTGTCTTTGCAGCCAAATGGCCAGTATGGACTTTATAGCCTGTTTTATCACCAAGGAAATAAGCAGAAGCCAGCACTCAGGCCCAAAACCAGTTAATCACACTGTTGAAATTGGAAGTTAAAGAGCATTTTATTGAAGAGGGGAAAAGAAGATATCAGCCTAATATGTTTTGCCTGGCTCGTTTGACTGGCTCCATAGAACCATCAGTGGAGTTACAGGAGAACACAACAGCCATTTTTGAATGGATGATAGATAGATAGATAGATAGATACAGTAGATAGATAGATATATAGATAGATAGATAGATAGATATATAGATAGATAGATAGATCATGCATACATACATACATACATACATACATACATACATACATACATACATACATACATACATACATACATACATACACGCACGCACGCACACAGACAGACAGATGGATAGATAGATAGATCACCATGTGATTCCCGAGCGCGGCGCACGCTGCCGCTCACCGCTCCCCCAGGGGATGGGTCAAATGCGGAGAACAAATTTCACACATTGTGTGACAATCAGTGGGACTTTACCTTTACTTTACCTTAGATAGATAGATAGATAGATAGATAGATAGATAGATAGATAGATAGATAGATAATGCATACATGCATACTGCAGAGCGGGTGGGGAGTGACGTGTGCACTTGGATGGGGAATCATCCTTATTTTGGGGGTCGGCAAAACTCTGATGGTTAAATAAGTTTGCTTGTCACAGAATAAATCACACTCGTTTGACTTAAGAGGGCATGTATATTGTATCCTTCACATTCGCTAACCAGTCTTTGAACTGAAATCTTTGAAGAAGTTGGGATCCGTGTCTGAGAGAAATAGCCTGGCTGGTTCGATGTTTATCCGTTCACCTGCGTCGCGTTAAAGCACTTTTTACAGACTGGCTTCGTTTGATGTGTCCGGGCTTGCCTTCGCTGTCAGCAACGTAAGCAAAATACTTCCACATTTCGCTTCGTGCATTTGCTTTCTCAACAAGCGTTGGGCGGCTTCTGCAGACTGGAGGACTGGCCAGAGAGCGAGCAGAGAGGGGAGGGGGGGAAATCGGCACGCCCACACATGAAGCAGACCTACCGCTCTTGTGACAACCTCCAAAGTGGTGAAATGTCCGCGATGACGGGGTCGCGCTTATACCGGAAAACTTTCACACCGAAAACTTTCACACATGAAGGCATTACACCGCTTTCTGGTCATTTCCCGGTATAAAGCGCATGTGTGAAAACGGCTTTATAGAGCTAGATAATGTTGATGCGTTGATGTTGTAACTGCTACAGGCCTTGTTTCTTATAGAGCTAGATAAGGCGTTGATGTTGTAACTGCTACAGGCCTTGTTTCTTATAGAGCTAGATAAGGCGTTGATGTTGTAACTGCTACAGGCCTTGTTTCTTATAGAGCTAGATAAGGCGTTGATGTTGTAACTGCTACAGGCCTTGTTTCCTCTCTCTGGCTAATGCAGAGTGTCTGCAGTGACCCTGCTCCTCTCCTCACTGTGGCAGCTAATAGATTCATTTCTGCACAGTTAATCACTAGTTAGTAGACTAGTTACTGTAGGTAATCAGTTAATCAGACTAGTTACTGTAGGTAATCAATTAATCAGACTAGTTACTGTAGGCAATCAGTTAATCAGACTAGTTACTGTAGGTAATCATCAGTTAATCAGAGTCAGACTAGTTACTGTAGGTAATGAGTTAATCAGACTACGGTAGTTACTGTAGGTCATTAGTGTGTTAATGCCAGTTAATCAGACTAGTTACTGTAGGTCATTGGTGTGTTAATGCCCGTTGTGCGACATGGCGTTTAGAGGCAGCTTGACTGTGCCTCCTTGTTGACATGATGGAGCCGTACAGCCGAAGGAGCCGTATACATTTATATTTCATCTGCTAACTCTCATCATTAATGCATGAGGAGAATGGGAGAACCCCACCCACCACCCACCACCCCCACACCCACACCCACCCACCCGCCCGCCTCAGCCCGCTGGGAGAAGGAAAGTGGGGATTAGAGTGGGATTAAGTCTGGGGTGTGAATTAGAAGCCTTCACACCTCTCAACTCTCTCTCTCTATCTCTCTCTATCTCTCTCTCTCCCTCTCTCTATCTCTCTCTCTCCCTCTCTCTTTCTCTTTCTCTCTCTCTCTCTCTCTCTCTCTCTCTCTCTCTCTCATACCACATTCATATCAACGACCAGGGTGGACCAGGGTTGCTTAACCCTTGTTCAACCGTTTCTTTTGTCAATTTTATTTAATTTTATGCTGCATGCAGAAATGACAAACGGCACCAGTTTAGTACTCGAGTTTTCAACTGTGGAGAAGCTTGAATGCCAAGGCTGGTGCAGGACGGCACATTGTGTGTGTGTGTGTGTGTGTGTGTGTGTGTGTGTGTGTGTGTGTGTGTGTGCGTGCGTGTGTATGTGTGTGTGCGTGCGTGATTGCATGTGCCCTCGCACGTGTGTGTGTGTGTCTGTGTCTGTGTGTGTGTTAAGTGCTGTTGGGGTCGTACACTACAGCAGAGGGGGCAGCACCCCCAGACATGACATCTTTAATATTGCATGTTGGCTCCATGCTGCCCCAGCTAGCTTCCAGGCTTCAGTTTGGCTCAGTGTGGCTACGCGTGTACAGCTGCTGGTGGTGTGTGTGTGTGTGTGTGTGTGTGTGTGTGTGTGTGTGTGTGTTTGGACGGTCAGTGCTGTCAGATTCAGATGTGGCAATGGAAGAGGTGCGCTGTAAGTTTGCTGCCTGTCGTAGGAGGACATCCTCTCTCACCCTGATCCTGCCTCGACCCAAACTGGTAAGACCTGGAAAAGAGATGGTTGCCTTTGTCGAGCAAGCAGAGATGGTGCCGCGACTCGGACGTGTGTCCAGCTGAAAACTGGCTGCCTACATGACATGTACAGTAGCTGTAGGGGAAGTTCCCATTTTGTGTCTTTATACTGGATCAATCCTGGTCTTATACAATAGAACCAAATGAAGAAAGAAATCAGAGCTGGAGTCTTCTCCGGTTCCTCTTCCTTCCACAACGGCTGCATCTATCTTTGTGTGGTGTATCAGACTTTTCTGTCGTATCTGTGGACCCTGTTAAACACCGGTCTACATCCACTAGGCAGGCGTTGTGCAGCAGCCATTAAGAAGCTCTTACAGGAGATGTTAGTGTCTGATAGTGGAGAAGAGACACCGTGCTGTGGTGAGGAGGAAGGCAGCATGCTGGAGGTTCACCCACCGTGGAGAAAGGCCATCCTCTCAGTCTGCTGCTGGCCTCGTCCAGCTCTGTGCTGATAAGATGTGGGAGGAGATGATGGGTATACGCAGAACAGAACTAGCAGCTGGACTTGTACTTTAGTCCACCTGCCTTGAAGCTGCCTCACATAACATGTTATGGACTGACTGGTCAGACATGGGATTAGGAGTTTAGCTTCTGATTGAATCTTTCACTGTTGCATCTTCATTCTACAGAAGCAGCACTGGATGAGAAGATCATTTGTGTCTATTGCTGTTATGCGTTTCATTGAGACTTACGTGGGGTTGAAGCGTTCCCTTTTATGTGCTGTGCAACTGTTTGTGCTGAGCTGTGCTGGAGGCTCAATGTAAATGTGCGGCAGGTGGTATTATGGACTTCCCTATTGGGAATTCATACTATGTCTATCAACCAATCAATCAATCAATGGGGAATTGGACAATTACAGGTAATGAAGCCTACGGAATAGACTAGAGCTAGACACAAAGACTTCAGGTGGACCTATAGCGTGGGATCATGCACAATTAATAATGTATAATCACCATTTTAGTTTCCACAATGCTAACTGTAGAATATTGGCATATGGGCGATATTTAAACGGCTACTGTAGCAGGTAATAGTCGATGTGAATATATATTATGCAAAAAGTGCAACAGAATACTTTTCCTCCTCAGATCATCTGGACTAATATTACTATTGATGATCATGATAACAATATCTGTAAAAAAGGAAAATCCACAGTATCATTTTGTGCTATAATCCTGCTGCCCCAGTTAAAGCTTTAATGGAGTAATCAGGGAGTTTTCTGGAACTCCCTGCCCCCCAGCATCCGGAACTCTGACACCCTCTCCTCTTTTAAAAACCAAGTTAAATCCCATCTCTTCAAGCAAGCCTATAACATCTGATCATCCACCTCCCCTATCCCTCCCACCCTGTAGCTCCCTAGGATGTCCTGTCCCGTCTGCCCCGTTCCGTCCTGCCCTCCCCCTGCCCTTTCTTAACCTCCACATGTGTCTGTCCAACACCTGTCCTTAGTTATGTTACACGTTTAGCTGTTAATTGTAAAGCGTCTTTGAGTATTAAGAAAAGCGCTATATAAGACCGATTATTATTATTATTATTAATGCCAAAACAGGAGATGTTTTAGAAGTCTCTGCTCGTCTTTATCAATAATACTCAAATTTTGCCTTGTGCCAAATTGTTTTCTTGTCCTTAGGAGAATAAATTGAGAGCCATACAGAGATTTGTTTGAGGAATAGTTGCTGATTGTTGTTGTCTTTGTTTATTTCGTGATAAAAAAAAACTAGAATTGTGGTCATTCTTTGTGGGTGCTGTGTGTGTGTGTGTGTGTGTGTGTGTGTGTGTGTGTTTGGGGGGGGGGGTGTTTTGGTGTGTGTATATACAGATCCTTTCCAAAAAAATTTAATATCATGGAAATAACATGGATAATCGTGGGCTTCAGCGGATTGTCAAGCAAAGACGATTCAAAAATGTGGCGTAGATTTAGAGGGAGTGGACTGAGGCTGAAGTCAGTCATAACTGAGAAGTAACTGCTGATTTTCTTCACACTATTCTAATTTCTTGAAATACTGTTTTGGGGGTTTTCTGGATCTGTAGGCCAAAATTATGAAAAATGAAACAAAGGCTAGAAATATTTCACTGTGTAATGAATCTATAATCTATGAAAGTTTCACTTTTTGAAAGGAATTATGGAAAAAGACTAACTTTCCATGATATTAAAAAAAAAATTACCTTTATTTTACCAGGTAGTCACTTGAGAGATCAATGATCTCTTTTTATATATCATAGTATGTCATCACATACAGCAACATTCTCCCATCGTATTCTTTAAAATGTCTGTAATTTGAGATTGAAAAGCAGATATAGCAATGAAAGCCTCAGCCTGCCATTTCCCAGTTTTCTTTAAGTCCATTCCAGGCAGAGGGAGCAGAGAACATGAAGGCTCTTTTCTGAAACTCAGTGTGAGTTCTGGGTACAGAGGCATATAAATAGTCCTGTGATGGTAAACTGTAAGATGGCTTTGATAGAACCGACAGGGCAGTCTGCATAAGAAAGCCTCTGCCAAGATTTACTGTCACATCATTTTGTTAAGGTCACTCCGGCAATATAAAACTGCCCTTTACCCCCAACTATGAGAAATGAGATGAACCCGCGGCCCTGGTACATCATTCACACAGGTGTCTCCTCCAGCACCATTCTCTTCTTCTTAATGCTCTGCTTGTATCAAATGGCAGACAGTACCAAAGCATCTCTGGCTTTTAGCTCATTGAAACGGCTTTGTGTGGGTGTATGTTTACTTCTGTTGAACTCATACCTCTTCGCTCTCTCTCTCTCTCTCTCTCCTCTACTTCCTGTCTTTCTGCACAGCTTCCCGCCGACCTCAATAAGATGCACCTGACAGACCACGCCCACCAGGTGATGCACATGCCTCCCAGCCAATCGGGATGCAGCATCGCCAGCGACTCGGGGAGCAGCAGCCTGTCGGATATTTACCAGGTGGGTGCTTCAACTCCTGTTAACAGCATTGCGCCTTTTTTTAATGTTTCTTTGTGTTGGCATGTCCACTGACAAGCACGTAGCCCTCTGGCTGTTTGAGCATCTCCTTACTGGAACGTCATCATTCAGTATCTGTAAAGTGTATAGAATCCAGGTTATTCTGTGGATTTACTTCTATTGGATGGATTCGATGTGTCCTCTCTATAGAGAGGCAAAGTCAACGTCACTTCCTGCTTCAGCACTGTACCAGAGATTTTCATCCGCAATTTATTTTCCCGTAGACATTTCGTAAAATGTTTATAAAAAATATTTTACTTGGTCAAACCAAACGGTTCAGCTATATTTAGAATCGGGAGAGACCATAGAACATTTCACTCAGACCAAAACTTCAAAAAAACAACATCGAGAACATATTTTCTTTAAATCTGCGTTTTTTTTTAGTTTTGGTCCGAGTGAAATGTTCTATGGTCTCCTGTTTCTAAATATATCTGAACTGTTTGGTTTGACCAAGTAAAACTATTTTTATAAGCATTTTACGAAATTTTCTATGGGGAAATAAATGATGGATGAAAATCTCTGGTACAGTGCTGAAGCAGGAAGTGACGTTCACTTTGGCTCTCTATTAACTCATTGAATGCCAGCCACTTTTGGAGAACGGACGCTCCCAGTGCCAGAGTTTCAGAGCGTTTTCAGTGATTTCTCGAGGCCCACAGAATATTGTGTGATATTACTATGTAAACACCGAACACGCACAAAGAACGATGAGACTCTCTTCTATCATCTGCAAAAAAAGTTTATTGATACCATTTTCCGTTCTTTAGTTATGAGCCGGAGAGATAGGTTGTTTTGAGCAAAAAGACACGTTTCAATTTAGAATCTGAGATATTCAGCCTTTTGTGAAAGGAAGCATTTCAAGCACATCATTGACTCTGAAGCTAATATTTTCTGATGTAGTGACACCTCAAAAATAATTTCCTTCAATAAAAGAGTGAAAACAAAGGAATTTTGTTTGGCCAAATAATATTTTTTAGCTGCAACCAGCAGCGCTGGCCCCTGCGTGCGCAGACCCTACACCTTCTTGCTGGTCTTGATTTACTGCTGGTGGGCATCAGATAGCCTATTCTAGCTTGTTTGCCTGTCTCTGTGCATCGAGCCTGCTGCTGCCTGGGTCTGTGTTTACTGTCAATGGTTGTATGCTGTAGTGCCCTGCGTGCCCACCCCCCTCCTCCTCCTCCTCCGTGGGAGTGTCTCTGGGGCTCTGCTGCGAGTGCGTTTGCTCTGCACTGAAAAGTGCGCTGCACCCCGCTTTTTCACAGCCTGTCGCCAGCTCCCAGCTGAGAATAATGTAACTTTTCAGAAAGACGCTGGTGTCGGCAACTAAATCATATGGAGGGGCTATCGCAGCGGACACGGAGGGGCTCAATTGTGGCAGCAGATGACTGCTGTTCACAGGCACAGCTAACGTTATGCTTCATGCATATCGATGCGATTTCCGTTTCCCCATTACTTCTTCTCTCTTTTTTCCTCGCCTTTCTCTAATCTGGAGAGCACTGTCGCCACCTAATGGGTCCCTAAAATAGCTTTTACACATTCAACAGCCACCATACTTTCACAGGAGATGGATCTGGCTTTTATCCACGTCCCACCGTCAAAAAACGCATTTGACGTCGATCGACGTCCTTGGCACTCTACGTCACTATTTACTTTGACGTCGATCGACGTCCTTGGCACTCAATGAGTTAATTATAAAAAAATATTTTTTTATTTTTTTATTTTTTCACTGGTGTAGAAAGAACTTCCAATACACAAATGAGTTTGAGGTCACTCGCAGCTGAGTCACCTCTTCTGTCATCTCTTGTGGTATAAATGAGTTTCTGCGCGGTTCCACTTGATTTGATCCTGGTAAAACCATCCTGATTACATGAACTCACATTCTGTTTCACTTCCACCCGCCCCCCAGCAATGAAATTACAATGTAACTGGGGCCAATCAGGGACCTGCGCCGTAGTTGGCAACGTAACCGGCCAATCAGGGAAGCCGCAGGAAAAACAGTAATGGCGTCTCCCAAAACAACGAACGGTAGCCTTAACGTGAGTCGAGCGCAAACAGACATAAGTGCCGTTTTTGCATAAATAGACTCATTCACAACAATTAAACAAGAACAAGAGTATGCACCAGCGGTGTTTCTCGGCAGAAAAGGCATTATCGGCGTTCTTCCGAGTGGATTTGGATTGGATTTGGCGACGCTGATTGGCTGAAGCAGTTGTCTGTCAAGGCATGTACTCCCACCCGCTGAAATGGCTGTGAGCGACAGGAACTCGAGACTGATACTGTACTGTATGTAGAGTGAAACAGGATGTGAGGTCATGTTCACAAGATGGTTCTTACCAGGCTAACTTGTTTTTACTCCCAATTAGTAAATGAATGATTTGGATGAATCAACAATGAAGGTTTTCTCTGCCCCTAAGAAAAGCCCGTCCTCTGGAATGAAACTCCACTGTCTGCTGTAGCAAGGACATCCGCTCTAGTTGGCTCTCTGTCTATCTGCCTGTCTGATCTACTTGTCCTCTTTCTAATCCATGGTAGCTTGCTAATTATAGCACATCATTTGTGCATCTTGGTGATCAGACGGCTCTCTTCATCCTGCAGCGGTGGAAAGGTCACACACATACATTAATGTAGCCTACTTTTTGTTAAACATGACCAACACACTACAGCAGTAAAAAGGTGTGAGGAAGTGGGCCATACCAAAACGACGCCCTTGGTACCTGGAGAATGTTGTTATGTCGTGGACACTGTCATATTTTGTCGTGCACTGTGATTGGCTAGAGAGAGACTTCCGTCAGTGTAGAGGTGTCTGACAGCCAGCCTGCCTGGGCCAGCAGCTTGGACAGGGCTCGGTGTGGGCAGAGTGGAGGTCTGGAGAGCGGAGTGGTTCTCAGAACCGAGGCGGGGAGTTACAGATACGAGGGCCCGTGCTTATGTTGCTTATGTTTTGCCTTTTGCGAGTGATTTGAACTTGGAGGAAAGGCAACATATTAGGAAACAAAGCGTTCCTTCTCTGAGAGGAGCCGAGCAGGGGAGAGCCGCGGTTGCTGGAACCTTTGGCCGAAGTATAAATGAGAAACGCTGTGTGCGTCTCTTTTCTTTCTGTGGAGCGACACATATGAAAAATGTTGAGCACCCTAACCTACCATAAATCAACCTCTACACTCCTTGCTGATGGTTGCCTTTAATGTTGCCAATCTAGGAAGCTTATTATTATGCCGCTGCACACAATGCAAGTCAGCGTCAGCTTGATGTCTCAAATGTTAAATGTTACATGCAAATGGAGATGTGATATTGCCTGGCCAGCAGGTCTTTATAGTTTGCTCTCTCCTCTTGTACGATATGAGCTTCCCCTTTATGTGACATTTCTTATCAGTCAATAAGGAGGTGTGCCTTGGATGAATGTGGCATGTGAGAATCAATAAGCCATGAGAGGTAGATGACAGGTTGTCATCTCATCATCTCAGCCCTTCCTTTCCTACCTTTTTACACAGGAAGCCATGCAAGTCCTCCTCCTACCCTTCACCTTTCAACCTCGCCCATTCTTAACAGGATACTGCCATCATTTACTTAGGCTGTCATTTTTCTCCACAACCTACTTGGCATAGTGTGTGTGTGTGTGTGTGTGTGTGTGTGTGTGTGTGTGTGTGTGTGTGTGTGTGTGTGTGTGTGCGTGTGTGTGTGTGTGTGTGTGCGTGCGTGCGTGTGTGTGTTGGCACCAGCTTTTTAGCATTGTTAGCATTCATCGTTGACACCAATGTGTTCTGCTAGCCACAAAATAATGAGTTAGTTACAAGCTAATGACCTGGTATGACCAATGTGTTCTGCTAGCCACAAGCTAATGGGGTGGATTTGTTTCAGTGAGGAATGTTAACAATGCTAACATGCTGCTTTTCGGTACAAACCGACCGTTGCTTCCACACACAAATCGCTGGCTGGTGAGAAAGAAAAGAGTTTCTGTATAGAAACTTTTCTTTTTTTTCACTAGCCACCAAGTTTATGTAAAGACACTTTTTTCTTCTTCACCAGCCACCAATTTTGGCATCCATCATCCACTTTTGCCCGTATTTGACAAAGTCACCTGCGCCGGATAAGTCTGTCAATAGCAAACGGACTAAAATGATATTATTTTAATCTTAGTTTAACCTCTTTATCTCATCCACAACCTCTCCTCCCCTCTCGGCTCAGATTGATGTAAGCCAGGTCGGCCCCGGTCTGGTATTTATCACACAGGCCTGATCCTGTCATCCTGGGGTTAGATATTTACCACACAGGCCTGATCCTGTCATCCTGGGGTTAGATATTTATCACACAGGCCTGGTCCTGTCATCCTGGGGTTAGATATTTACCACACAGGCCTGATCCTGTCATCCTGGGGTTAGATATTTATCACACAGGCCTGATCCTGTCATCCTGGGGTTAGATATTTACCACACAGGCCTGATCCTGTCATCCTGGGGTTAGATATTTACCACACAGGCCTGATCCTGTCATCCTGGGGTTAGATATTTATCACACAGGCCTGGTCCTGTCATCCTGGGGTTAGATATTTATCACACAGGCCTGGTCCCATTATCCTAACATCAGTTTAACTACTGGCCCTGCTCTCTGTTTGTTTACAGATGTCTTCAAGAGCTCACACCCCCCCCCCCCCTTACCCACAGTCATGTTACTCTCTCTCTATCTTCCTCCATCCCTCTCTTCCTACCTCGCCCCTTCCCTCCAGTGCTGAAACCATTAACCGATGAATCGATTGGTTGATCAAGTTTGATTGATTATAATTTTTTATACTCGATTAATCATTTTAGTAATTCGTCATTTCTCAAGTAAGTATACCAAACATTTACATGGTTACAGCTTCACAAGTGCTAAGAGCTGCTACTTTTCTCTGTTGCATATCATTATAAGATGAGTAGTATGGCGTCTTTGGCTGCCGGTCAGACAAGTAAGACATTTTAAGAATCATTTGGGACTCTGGGAACTTGTGGTGGGCATTTGCCATTATTTTTATACATTTTATAGACTGATTAATCAAAGAATATATTGATGGATTAATCAATCATGAAAATAATTAGTTGCAGCCCTAGTTCCCTCATTCCTCATTTTCCTACCTTTTGTTCTTCCTCCCATTCTCTGCACGTCTTCCCTTCCTTATCAACCCCTCTTCTCCTCCTGTATCTCCTCCACCTCCTCTTCTCTTCTTCTCTCCTTCCATATTCTCTCTGTGTCTGTCTCTGCTACTCGTGTGAGCTGTGGAGGTAGTCAGGATCTGATATCCCTCATCACCGGGACGTGTCCTGGCTCTAACCTGATCTAAGACCAGGAGGAGAGCACAGAGAGGGCACTTCCCTGGTACTAACCTGATCTAAGACCAGGAGGAGAGCACAGAGAGGGCACTTCCCTGGCACTAACCTGATCTAAGACCAGGAGGAGAGCACAGAGAGGGCACTTCCCTGGCTCTAACCTGATCTAAGACCAGGAGGAGAGCACAGAGAGGGCACTTCCCTGGTACTAACCTGATCTAAGACCAGGAGGAGAGCACAGAGAGGGCACTTCCCTGGTACTAACCTGATCTAAGACCAGGAGGAGAGCACAGAGAGGGCACTTCCCTGGTACTAACCTGATCTAAGACCAGGAGGAGAGCATAGAGAGGGCACTTCCCTGGCTCTAACCTGATCTAAGACCAGGAGGAGAGCACAGAGAGGGCACTTCCCTGGTACTAACCTGATCTAAGACCAGGAGGAGAGCATAGAGAGGGCACTTCCCTGGCTCTAACCTGATCTAAGACCAGGAGGAGAGCACAGAGAGGGCACTTCCCTGGCTCTAACCTGATCTAAGACCAGGAGGAGAGCACAGAGAGGGCACTTCCCTGGCACTAACCTGATCTAAGACCAGGAGGAGAGCACAGAGAGGGCACTTCCCTGGTACTAACCTGATCTAAGACCAGGAGGAGAGCATAGATAGGGCACTTCCCTGGCTCTAACCTGATCTAAGACCAGGAGGAGAGCACAGAGAGGGCACTTCCCTGGCACTAACCTGATCTAAGACCAGGAGGAGAGCACAGAGAGGGCACTTCCCTGGCACTAACCTGATCTAAGACCAGGAGGAGAGCACAGAGAGGGCACTTCCCTGGTACTAACCTGATCTAAGACCAGGAGGAGAGCACAGAGAGGGCACTACCCTGGTACTAACCTGATCTAAGACCAGGAGGAGAGCACAGAGAGGGCACTTCCCTGGTACTAACCTGATCTAAGACCAGGAGGAGAGCATAGAGAGGGCACTTCCCTGGTACTAACCTGATGTAAGACCAGGAGGAGAGCACAGAGAGGGCACTTCCCTGGTACTAACCTGATCTAAGACCAGGAGGAGAGCATAGAGAGGGCACTTCCCTGGCACTAACCTGATGTAAGACCAGGAGGAGAGCACAGAGAGGGCACTACCCTGGCACTAACCTGATCTAAGACCAGGAGGAGAGCACAGAGAGGGCACTTCCCTGGCTCTAACCTGATCTAAGACCAGGAGGAGAGCACAGAGAGGGCACTACCCTGGCACTAACCTGATCTAAGACCAGGAGGAGAGCACAGAGAGGGCACTTCCCTGGCTCTAACCTGATCTAAGACCAGGAGGAGAGCACAGAGAGGGCACTTCCCTGGCTCTAACCTGATCTAAGACCAGGAGGAGAGCACAGAGAGGGCACTTTGCTGCATGCTATAAAAAAACGACCCTGCTCTCCAAAGCACCAGCTGAGAGGCAAAGAGACTCGCCAGAGAGAGCTGCAAACCTTTTGGCCAGGTAGCAAATCTCCACAGAACCCAGGAGTCAGATTGGATTGTTAGTTAGGGAAATTTGCCTTATAGTTGCAGGGCAGGAAATTCACTTATTTCTCCCACCAGCCATAACAGCATTACATCCCAACCATGAAGAAATCACTGATTTGACAGCCAGATTAAATTTTCAAACTGAAATGTTTGAATACGGTATAATATTTATTTACCTACCACATTTGGCTAGTGGATGGTGATCATCTCAGCCTGAGAAGAAGGAAGAGTTACTGGTTTTGCATACAGGGGCAAAAGGAGTGTGCAAGTTTTTTTCAAAGTTTTTTTATTCGTTTTCTGTATATCATACAAAATACAAATACAGATTTAAATACACTTGACACTTTTAAACAAAAACCCATCCCACGAGAACCCCTAGCCTATTACACCACATACATCATGTCATACATCACAGTATATCAATACACAAAGACACACAGAAGAAAAACAAAAAAAACAAAAACAAAAACAGATTAATGAAAATAAATATGAGAGAGGGGGGGGGGGGTAAATCTATACATTTGAAATGCTTGAAGCGTCCATTTTCTCTACCTGGTCCAGGACTGGCTGCCAGATGGTATAAAAGTCGAGAGCACAACCGCTTGTAGCGTATCGGATTTTTTCTAGGGTTAGATGATACATAAGATCTCTGACCCAGTGATTGAAAGTTGGAGGAAACTTATCTTTCCATTTAAGGAGTACAAGTCTTCTAGCCAGAAGTGTACCAAACGCTATCATCTTTTTACTGCATTGGTTGAGGGAGAGATCATGCGGGACCACACCAAAGATTGCAATTATGGCAAGAGGTTCAATGGATTTCCAGTATATCAGAATTTTTTTTAAATATGGAATGCCAAAAATCTACTAATTTTGGGCAAAGCCAAAACATATGTGATAAAGTGGCTGGGGTTGTTTGACAGCGATCACAATTATGATCCATGTTTGGTGTAAATTTAATTGTACTGGATTTTGAATGGACTTTGGTGCAGTGGTGTGAGTCATCTTTGTTAGAAATATACATACTTCAGCATGCGCTGGGACGCGTCATCAGTGATGTTAACTGGGGTCGTAAGGTGTTTCGGGTCTGTTCAACATCATACACCCTCGCCCAGTAGACCCAGCCGAGGCTGATTAAGACCCCGACCCACATCCCAGAAGCAGCCGCACACGGATCAGCCCTCCTACTCTGTCTGCAACGTTGCCCGCGGAAGGGCAGATCACGCCCAATCCGCTGCAACAGAGCTGGTGCTACATCGCAGCATAGCAAGACCCTTCGCTGCATGGAGGCTCTAAGGCGCTATGGGTTGTCTCCCGGCCGCTCTCCTTCGTCTCACCAGGCCCTCCCGGGGCAAAGGCATCCAGAGGCAGAGTGGATGCCTCAAGAAGGCCTGTGCGTTTGCACGTCATTCGGCTACGCCGAGCACCTCGCTCTAGCCTGAAGGACCCCAGGCCGCGCCGATATTTACACAGATTTTCGGGAGGCTCAGGCTTTGTCACTCTATCTGAATGTTTCTGTAATACTGTTCGGGCATTTACGACTACTGCATTTTAGTAGTCATCGACTACTCCAAAAAGTAGTCGGCTAGTCACGTGAGATATATAATTTTTATTTCAGCCAATAAAAATCAATTTTATATTATCAATATTACTTTTAGCAGTAACTCAGTAATATAACTTATTACTTATAGGATTTCAGTAATATTATACCAGTTACTTTGTCAAGTAACTCAAGTTACCTACAGCTGTGCAACAGTCTCTGACACTGGGGACAACTGTCGCCAAAAAACAAATTCTGAAGGAATGGAAATCTCCCTCTCAACCCTCTTTCCAATTGTGGTTGACGGACATGACCTCTGTTATACGCATGGAGAGACTTAGGTTCCTGAGAACCAATGCACTTAGAAAATGTATAACTATCTGGGACCCGTTTTTAGTCTACCTCAACGAGGCTAGGGGTGACGGGTGACTCACCCGGCTGGCTTCCCATAGACCCCTTGAGTGAGATCCCAGGTATATCGTTTACAAGAACATAAGCACCTTAGGTGGCTGGCAGCACCACTTTGTAATGTTGATTTGTTTTGTTTTTTGTTTGTTTTTCCTTTCTTTCCCCTGTGTCTGAGCCTGTTTGTCTGTTTTGTCTTGTTTGTGTTCTATAAAAATTTTAAATGTGAAAAAAAAAAAAGTAACCAGCTCAGTGGCCTTGTGGTCTGAGTGTCCGCCCTGAGTCTGGGAGGTTGTGAGTTCAATCCCCGGCCGAGTCATACCAAAGACTATAAAAATGGGACCCATTGCCTCCCTGCTTGGCACTCAGCATCAAAGGGTTGGAATTGGGGGGTTAAATCACCATGTGATTCCCGAGCGCGGCGCACGCTGCCGCTCACCGCTCCCCCAGGGGATGGGTCAAATGCGGAGAACGAATTTCACACATTGTGTGACAATCAGTGGGACTTTACCTTTACTTACTTACCTTTACTAACTCAAGTTACAAATTGAGTTTTTTTTTTATCAAAGCACATATTTAAATAATTTCCTAATCAAACTGTGCTTTTATGCAAATAACCACTATAGATGACAATAATAAAGGAAAATGATAACATTTAGAATTTTGGATTGTTTACAGTGTAAACAATCCAAAATTCTAAATGTTATCATTTTCCTTTATTATTGTCATCTATTATAAAATAATGTCAACTGTCTTGAAGTCAGTGTAAACTTTACACTGACTTCAAGACGGTTGAAATTATTTTTCGTGATGTTCCGGGGCGGCGATGTCATTCTGCTACTGCTGTTATTACAGTGAAAGTAATGCAAAAATAGTGTAATAAGTAACGAGTTACTAGTCTACACAGACAGTAATATTGTAAAGTAACTTATTACTTTCAAATGAAATGAACTAGTAATATGTAGTATAATACATTTTGAAAGTAACTTGCCCAACACTGACTAATGTAGGCGGGACCAACCTGGGGGTATGTAGAATAGCACAGTCCTGATTGGCTCTGAGCGGCTGTTTACAAATGAGCCACTAAACCCCAACAACTTGTCTGAGCTGGAGATACTGACTGTTTCACTGCAGTAATAACATCAATTCTGTCTATTTAGCCTGGCATAACATAGAAAATGATTGTTCAAACAAATGTTCTATTTATTTATTTATTTATTCATTCATTCCTAAAACCACAGATGAACAATTAGTCAACTTTGATGCACAGTGTCGACTGGCTGTTAAACCCTTAATATATGTTTTATGTGATGTCTTTTATTATACATCAATCTTACCTTACCATCCAGAATTAATTGGAATCGGTTTAGGCTGGTAGTACACTACATTGATGTACCGCCCCTGCTGGTTGAATGGCATTATTGACTGCACGCTGTGCTCTGCCTTGGCACCCCAGAGGCATCGCACTCGTAAGTAAACCCCAGAGGAAGATGGTTGTCAAAACTGGTGTGATTTTCTTGTGTGTTGTCCTGTCTAAATATGGACTATTATTATTGAGTGGTGCCTCACTGCATGCCATTCCCCTTTGCACTGTTTTTGATTCTGCTATTTCTGTCAGGAAGCATGTGCCTCTTGCCCTGCAAAGTCCAATTCATTAAATCAATAGTCATCCTCAGTCACTGTACATGTTAGTGTCATGTGTTGTTGGTGTTTATTCAATAAAAATACATTAGCAGAGAAAAGAAAATCCAGGCGTTGCAGTTAATTTGAGCAAGGAAGCATTCTGTTCTGGACTGTCCGTTCTCACTCATTAGATGAGTTCAGATGTAGCTGGAGGAGGGCAGGGCTGTGTGTTTTCAGCAGTCCTCCAGGACCAGACAGATGGTTTTAAATAGCTTGTCCAACCTAATTCATTAGAACTAGAGTGGACCTGTGCCTGAACTTGAGATGGACTGCTAGTTTAATCCCCTTGCCTTGGAGGGAGCTGCAAACCTTTTGGCCAGGTAGCAAATCTCCACAGAACCCAGGAGTCAGATTGGATTGTTAGTTCGGGAAGTCTGCCTTGTAGTTTGCAAGGCAGGAATTAAACCTTTTCTCCACCAGCTGTAATAGCCGCTACACCCCGACCATCAAAAAACACTAATTTGACAATTGAACAGTTGAATTTTCAAAATGAAAAGTTGGAATAAAAATAATTAGTGATGCACCGATATATATATATATATATATATCCCCCCCAATTCCGATACGATCCGATTTGTGAATTATGTCAGTATCGGCACCCGATACCGATATTGGATCGGATCGGTCCCATCCCTAAAAATAATAGAATAGTTACCACGTTTGGCTGGTGGTTGGTGATCATTTCTCAGTCTGAGAAGAAGGAAGAGTTACTGGTTTGAGCTCCAGCAGAACCCAGAAGTGCCAATTGTCCTTGAGGAAGGGTGTGTAGCCCATGCACATGTACACGTTTACCAGCCTGTTCCAGCCGTTGTTTACAATGTATGGTTGTGGTTGTCCTTGAAAATAAACCATAAATATACATATACACATATAACCTACTGTACCTTGCAATCCCCCCCCCCCCCACTAATATTTTTCCACTTTCTCAGTAAAGAAGAAAAAGGTTTGAGAAGTTTGTGAATTCTCTGCCCACTCTCTTTACAAAAGTCAACTAAAATCAATGTAAAAAAAAAAATAAAGAAGAGGGAATTACAACAAGGCTCAGTTTTGCCAGACAGAAGCACAGCAGCTAGATTATCTTGGTCTTTAATCCTACCTGGAAGAGCCAACAGATGGCCCGCGATGCTGCCACTACCACTGGAGAGCTGCTCCTCTCACCTCTGGGTTGATGGTTCAATTCCCCATGAAGCTGAGAGCCTCTGTGCCCCACAGCACCATACCCCGCCAACCATCTGTTGGCATTGCGCAGGGGAAATATGACTATGAATTAATACTGGTGGATTTAATTGTGTGGCTGTTTTTTCCTCTTCTTTTTCGTTTGTTTGGGATTTAATGCTGGGTTTCTAGCTCAGGGTTGTGTACTTATTCCAAGGATCACTGGAAAATCAAAATAAAATAAGACCAGGAGATGGATTGAGTTGTATCCTACTGTACCTTGTAGTTCAGACGATATTTGTTCGCTGTAACCTGATGAGATATGATCATGCGCTGACCTACTTTAGCTTGCATCCTTGATTTTGTGACTCTAATAACAGGGGCAGCAGGTTGGCCTAGAGGAGGAGACATTTACTAACAACTGGAAGGTTTATGGTTCTGTGCATTTACGTTGTCGGATGAAATTATAGGGAATATTTGATGGCTACATAAAATCACTTTGAAAATGGGATTGTTTTCAGCAAACACTTAAAACTGTTAGTGTAGTTTATGTTTGTAGTGTACTGTTACTAACCACTGACACTGTTACTAACCACTGACACTGTTACTAACCACTGACACTGTTACTAATACTACTACTACTACCTATATGACACTGAACACTATGTGCAAAGACATGTAGCTGTCTTGTAATGCTAGCTTGCTTTCATGTCATCATTCTCTGTCATGTCTTGCCTTGCGCTGCCTTCCAGCCACAGCTTTGGGAACTGAACATTATATTCCTTGCATAGTGGAACACTAAAGTGTCTAACCAATTTGTAATGGAACACGTCAATGCCCCAAGATTCAGTTGGAGGTCATGTTTGTACTTGTGCTGAAGTTTCACATGGTCCTTAATGGGTTGAGGGAGTTTGACATCCCTAAGGCAAATGAAACCCAATCTAAGCCCAATTATTACATTTCAAGAAAAGCACCAAGAAGCAGTTTTTCATCCATGAAAAGTTGCCTCGTTCCTCAAAAGGTCAACGTTGTCTTGTCTTCGGTCTCTCCCCCAGGCCACGGAGAGCGAGCTGGGGGACGTGGACCTGTCTGGACTCCCGGAGGCTGCGGTGGACAGTGAGGAAGAGGAGGAGGAGGATGAGGACCTGGAGAGGGCATCTGACACCCTGCTGGGCCG
Organism: Poromitra crassiceps; assembly: GCF_964638095.1. Lineage (NCBI taxonomy): Eukaryota > Metazoa > Chordata > Actinopteri > Beryciformes > Melamphaidae > Poromitra > Poromitra crassiceps. Next base: position 38,919,347 of record NC_139623.1, read on the forward strand.
AGACCTGGTGCGAGAGTGTCTGGAGAAAGACCCGCAAGACCGCAACGACGACGACATCGGTCAGAACTCACTTCAACTCACACAAAGTCTTGACTTGTCTATATACCGTGTGTGCGTGTGCGTGTGTGCGTGTGTGTGTGTATGTGTGTGTGTGTGTGTGTGTGTGTGTGTTGTGCGTGTTGTGCATCACATTCTCTGTTCCTCCAGTCTACTTGGTCACACTGAATTGCTTGGTTCTCTTTTTCATGTACAATACACACCCATCTACTGTATGCAGTCCTTTCCACAGCCCATCCATCACTCAGTAAACACACACAGAGAAGATGCACACACGCCCCTCCCAGCATAAGTGGCAGTTCACACCATACGCCGAAGCAACGCTCAACCTACAAGTTTCAGTTAGGTGTCCTTGTTAACAGACGAGGCCGTTCACACCACCCTCGCGCGTGCCACGCTGAAGCCACGCTCACGCCTTGCTCAAGCGATCGTTCAGGATTCACTCCTATTTTCCAAGCATGACGCGTGAAGCTTGAAGCTGCCTGGCATGAAGTGAATGGAGGGGGGAAGGGCCCGGTGGAGCAGCTCTGAGTCCGGCCCTGAGGAAAGGAGAGTGTCTGGTGTGAACGGTTAGGAGGAAAGGAGAGTGTCTGGTGTGAACGGTTAGGAGGAAAGGAGAGTGTCTGGTGTGAACGGTTAGGAGGAAAGGAGAGTGTCTGGTGTGAACGGTTAGGAGGAAAGGAGAGTGTCTGGTGTGAACGGTTAGGAGGAAAGGAGAGTGTCTGGTTTGAACGGTTAGGAGGAAAGGAGAGTGTCTGGTGTGAATGGTTAGGCTGAGGAAAGGAGAGTGTCTGGTGTGAACGGTTAGGAGGAAAGGAGAGTGTCTGGTGTGAACGGTTAGGAGGAAAGGAGAGTGTCTGGTTTGAACGGTTAGGAGGAAAGGAGAGTGTCTGGTGTGAACGGTTAGGCTGAGGAAAGGAGAGTGTCTGGTGTGAACGGTTAGGAGGAAAGGAGAGTGTCTGGTGTGAACGGTTAGGAGGAAAGGAGAGTGTCTGGTGTGAATGGTTAGTTAGGCGTGAGCTCACGTTCAGTGTGAGTCAAGCCTGAGTTCTGCCTATGGTGTGAACAAAGGCTAAGACCTCCCGCAGCGGTCTCTAAACACTGGTGCCCTTCCACTTTATCTTTACGCGGGCAATCAGAGAGACGACCTCATTAGCGGGACCCGGTGGGGTCCTGGAGGAGAAGGTGACCACATCAGAGAGGTCTGCCCCACTGTGCACCTGCTGTGCAGCTGGCCTTCTCTACTGGGTGGTTACACTGACAACCCACTGAGAGGATAGGGAAGGATTTAGGAACGAGTCCAGCCCCAGGTCAAACAGCATTCACAAATAATTCTCAGCTTTGGCCTTAAGGTTGCATTTGTCAATTTTGAAAGTTCAAAGGCCCAAAATGGCAGCGAGAGGAAATGATGTCGAGAAACCGCACAGTTCCTGGAGCTATTTTGTCTTCCTGCTGCTTTGGAGGAAGTTTTGTAATTCAATTCAAGGAATTGTCAAGGAAGCTGCCCAGTAATGACCATACCTCATGCCAAAATACTACTAATGATATTTGAGAGAAGGGATGAGGAAGCGCTGCGTGGGTCCTTAGTAAAATCTACTCTACCTCTACCCTGATGAAGGCTCTCTGTAGCTGAAACGCATTGGTCTTTTTAATTGTGTAAGATTTAGCCATGCCACAATAAAGGCTTTTTAACTTTTCTACCTGAAACAGAGTGGCCTTGGATTTTTCAAGTTTTTCCTGTACTCTACTCCATTTTTTGACTTTGACAAGGATCCAACTTGAACTTTTTCTCAAACTACTAATGATACTTTGGGCCAGTGGAGTGAAACTATGGTGTCTCAATTAGGGACGATGAGACTCTTGTCTGTTGCAGCCCCCTTCCAAGATCCTGTCTAGTCTGATAAAACTAGAATGCATTTTTTTACATGATTAATTTACAATGTACAAGCTTTTTACATGAAAATCTCGCCGAGTGCAGGTTTAGTGCACCAGATGGGTGGCGTTTACCGTATCTGCACAGTTCAGATAATGGCTGAGTTTCCCAACAAAGAAGCTTCTTAAGAGTTAAGAAGCTTCTTAAAGAGTTAAGAAGCTTCTTAAGGAGTTAAGAAGGCTCCAAAGAAGTGTTTCCCAAACGCCTTCTTAACAGCTTTCTTAACACTTAGCTAAAGAAGGATCTTAAGAAGCATCTTAACTGGAGCTGTCCACCATCTCGATGTGAGAGGTCCTCTGCGGCCCACTAGATGGCACTCTGAGCCCACCAGTGGGCCACGACCCAGTGGTTGAGAAACACTGTTGTAGAATAACCTAATCGTGGTCATGTTAAACAAGAACTTCTTCTATTAAACATTATTTATTTCAGACATGGACTGCAGTTCAAATTGCTTTATATACACAGCATAGAACAAAATTGCGAGAAACACTACAGAATTTAAGCGACCTTGGGTTCTGTGAAAGGTGCTATATAAATCCACAACATTCTTATTATAAAAGGAATCCATTCTGATTAGAGGAATATAGCCTACGGTAAAACATTTAAAACAAGTACCATACATACAGGGGAGATTTTCAAGTGTTCCCCAATTTTAAACACTAAAGGGTGCATGGAAGAAAGGAAAAAGGGAAAAACACAAGAGGAACAGTGGACACAAGTATCTCCTTTTGCCTGACGCGGCTGGATCTGCCAGTGTTTCGTCATTAAGAAGGTGTTAAGAATGCCCCAGACCCTTCTTACAAAACCTTTTTAACGAAAGATCATCTTAGCGCTAAGAAGCTTTTGGGAAACGCAGCCTTCTTAACGGAAGATCATTTTAGGCTAAGAAGCAATCGGGAAACGCGTTGGCCAATTGCTTCTTAGCCTAAGATGATCTTTCGTTACGAAGGCATGCGTTTCCCAAAAGCTTCTTAGCGCTAAGAAGCTTCTTTGACCCTTCTTAAGGCTCCCGTAAGAAGCCAACGCGTTTCCCGATTGCTGCTTAGCCTAAAATTATCTTCCGTTAAGAAGGCTGCGTTTCCCAAAAGCTTCTTAGCGCTAAGATGATCTTTCGTTAAGAAGGTTTTGTAAGAAAGGTCTGGGGTATTCTTAACACCTTCTTAATGACGAAAAACTGGCAGATCCAGCCGCATCAGGCAAAAGGAGATACTTGTGTCCACTGTTACTCTTGTGTTTTTCCCTTTTTCCTTTCTTTCATGCACCCTTTAGTGTTTAAAATTGGGGAACACTTGAAAATCTCCCCTGTATGTATGGTTACTTGTGTTTTAAATGTTTTACCGTAGTAGGCTATATTCCTCTAATCAGAATGGATTCCTTTTATAATAAGAATCTTGTGGATTTATATAGCACCTTTCACAGAACCCAAGGTCGCTTAAATTCTGTAGTGTTTCTCGCAATTTTGTTGTATGCTGTGTATATAAACCAATTTGAACTGCAGTCCATGTCTGAAATAAATAATGTTTAATAGAAGAAGTTCTTGTTTAACATGACCACGATTAGGTTATTCTACAACAGTGTTTCTCAACCACTGGGTCGTGGCCCACTGGTGGGCTCAGAGTGCCATCTAGTGGGCCGCTCCAGTTAAGATGCTTCTCAAGAGCCTTCTTTTTTTTTCTCTCTCTTCTGTTAAGAAGGCGTTTGGGAAACACTTCTTTGGAGCCTTCTTAACTCCTTAAGAAGCTTCTTAACTCTTAAGAAGCTTCTTTGTTGGGAAACTCAGCCATTATCTGAACTGTGCAGATACGGTCTAACCACTGGTTTAGATTACTTGAAAGTCGAGTTAGTTAATACTAATTCGACTTTCAAATAATCTAAACCAGTGGTGCTCAACCTTGCCCTACTACCTAGCCACATTGAAAGAAAAATACTTTTGCAAGAGCCACAATGCAAAAGCGTCCTTCCTGAAACCAGTTTGGTTCAGTTTGAGTCTCGCCGCAGCTCTTCAGCTCTCCACCTTTCGGAAAGTCTGTACTGGACCGTGGGTGCTTTATTCTGTGATGTTGTTGCAAATTGGACCTTTTGAATTGTGAAATGATGTTATCACAATTTAAGCAGAGAGATGCTTTTTCCTGAACCCATGGACCCATGGTCACTCTGTTCTCAGCTGATCCAGACATGGTTGTCTGTCGGCCCGGTCACTCTGTTCTCAGCTGATCCAGACATGGTTGTCTGTTGGCTCGGTCACTCTGTTCTCAGCTGATCCAGACATGGTTGTCTGTTGGCTCGGTCACTCTGTTCTCAGCTGATCCAGACATGGTTGTCTGTTGGCTCGGTCACTCTGTTCTCAGCTGATCCAGACATGGTTGTCTGTTGGCTCGGTCACTCTGTTCTCAGCTGATCCAGACATGGTTGTCTGTTGGCTCGGTCACTCTGTTCTCAGCTGATCCAGACATGGTTGTCTGTTGGCTCGGTCACTCTGTTCTCAGCTGATCCAGACATGGTTGTCTGTTGGCTCGGTCACTCTGTTCTCAGCTGATCCAGACATGGTTGTCTGTTGGCTCGGTCACTCTGTTCTCAGCTGATCCAGACATGGTTGTCTGTTGGCTCGGTCACTCTGTTCTCAGCTGATCCAGACATGGTTGTCTGTTGGCTCGGTCACTCTGTTCTCAGCTGATCCAGACATGGTTGTCTGTTGGCTCGGTCACTCTGTTCTCAGCTGATCCAGACATGGTTGTCTGTTGGCTCGGTCACTCTGTTCTCAGCTGATCCAGACATGGTTGTCTGTTGGCTCGGTCACTCTGTTCTCAGCTGATCCAGACATGGTAGTCTGTTGGCTCGGTCACTCTGTTCTCAGCTGATCCAGACATGGTAGTCTGTCAGCCCGGTCACTCTGTTCTCAGCTGATCCAGACATGGTTGTCTGTTGGCTCGGTCACTCTGTTCTCAGCTGATCCAGACATGGTTGTCTGTTGGCTCGGTCACTCTGTTCTCAGCTGATCCAGACATGGTTGTCTGTTGGCTCGGTCACTCTGTTCTCAGCTGCTGGGAGAGGAGGGAGATGGAGAAGAGAGAGAGAGGTGAAGAGGTGGAAAGGAACAGTGTGATAGCTTGCCGTTTAGCTCCCTTTAATTTAGCAACCCATGTGACGTTTGGAGATTGCGCTCTTCTTCAGACAACGTAGACTCTGACCATTAATTTGGCCTCACTGGATGAAACCCATAGAGATTTGTATTGTACTCCATTAGTGAGATTTAGCATCCATCTATATGTGAAACATAGCAGTAAATAAATGATACAATAGATTAACTGAGTAAAAAGTTGTTTTTTTTAGCTTTCATATCCCCCATGTGACATACACACAGTACTGATTCTGTTTTGAGAAGTCTTGTGATTACAATTGTACTATTTATTTATTTATTTATTTATCACATCAGTTGAAAGTGACTTGGGGAACATTGAAAAACCCATGATCTGTTTTTTGGTTAAACATATCGTGCAAAATAACCCCCCCCCCCCCCCCCCCCCCCCAAGCACCTGGAAATTTGACAGCACAAGTGTTTTTGTTTTTGGATACATCAGTACACATTCATATCAATTATTCTTTCCTCTTTCTTTCATCTGAAGTTTTTCTTTCTTCTTTCAATTGCTTCTGTCTCTCCTTCCTTCTGTCTACCCTCCCTTCCCTTCCTTTCATGTGCCCAAACAGAGCAGCTCCTGGAGTTCATGCACCAGCTGCCAGCCTTCGCCAACATGACCATGTCTGTGCGGAGGGAGCTGTGTCGCGTCATGGTGTTTGAGGTGGTGGAGCAGGCCGGCACAGTCATACTGCACCACAAGCAGGAGGTAACTGCATGGATGGAAAGTGTGGCACTGGCAATATAGAAGTGTGTAACACAGTTTCTGCAGATGCATACAAATACTGAACAAGTCTGAACTCAAGGTTTGAAGAAGTATAAAAAATAAAATAAAATACAAATTAAATGCCATTTTGTTCATCATGCAATGGCACTTCTTCTCGAATAGAACAGACCAGAGTTAGTACAATATGCAAGATGTGTTGTTTTGTTTTCATTATATCGGCTTTACTAACCAGCAATTGGACTTAATGTCCCTTAATAATGAATTCCCTGTTTAATTATGTTAATCAGAAATAAGCTGTTTTTGTCAGCTTTCTGGCTTTATTCTGGCTTTTAAATCAGTCTCTAATCTAATTACAGACAACACTAAAAAGTCTTAAAATGTCCTAAATTTGGCTTTAAACAACCTGCAAACACCCTGGTGTAAGCCTACAACCCCTTCCCCCCCATACACACACACACACACACACACATTATGCACATAATTACGGTATGCAAGCTCAAAGAAGTAGATGGATGTGTTCATGGATGCTTTTGCATGTGACATTAGTCACGTGCGTCAGCAAGTGCACGTGCATTGTGTGTTATTGTGTGTGTGTGTGTGTGTGTGTGTGTGTCCGTCTGTCCGTGTCCAGTCAGTTGATGGACAGGGTTCCTCCACTCTGCCTATGTCTCTGCAGACTTGTGTTGAAGGTCAGAGAGAAGCACTCAGCTCTGCACACAACTGAACACTCCTCTGCTAACAAACAGAGGGAGACAGAGAGAGACTAAAGTGGACTAAGAAAGGTTACAAAGGAAAAAAGGAGAATAAACTGACAGCTGACAATCAGAGTTGTATTGAGGATTAAACACTGCCGAAACCGCTTACTCTCCATTTGATTTGATTTGATTTGATGATATAATGATGATATAATATTATCCTGATATTCAGACTGAATTGTCAACTCGTGCACTCATTTCCATCTGGTTATTTCTATGACAGGATCCACCCAGGGGAATTCCAACCAATCACTAGAGACCAAGTCCAACGTATATTGGTCTGAATCTTACGTTCGTTACTCCAGTCAGGCGATCGTAAAAAAAAAAAGCAGTGTGCCGTTTCAAAGTAATTGGTAGTTGTAATCAATTTAAAACAGCCTCAACAGCAGGCAACGGCCGCAGCCATTGTTGTTTACTCCTCGGCACAGTCTTGACAACCGCACTTGACAACGGCCGGTCCCGCCTGTTGGGCTGTTTATTGTTGCTGATTGGCTAATCGTTAGTCCCCCTCGGCACTCATTGGCTCGGACAGTTAAAAAACATTTGCATATGACGTTGCCAGACCCACAGCAGCCAAACTCAACTCCCATTCATAAGAGTAAGAAGCATCAAACTGATGCAATTTACAGGGGAAAGGCTCTCTTAATGATGTCTCTGTATACTGGTGATTGTTTACTACATGCTGGCACAAAATTGGCACCAGCCAAAAGCTAAATGCTTGTAAAATATGCAACTGGCTGGTAGATTTGCTTTAACCCGACACTGCCAGATTGTTTTCACTTAACCATCTGGGAACGAGTCGCTCAGGAAACTGTTTCAAAGTGCAGGCACTTTCAAAAAATGGCAGGTGATTGGATGAACCATCTGTCTATCACGGGCTCGCTTCTCGCTGTCGTCACACCAAAGCCCGCCCGTAGCTGCCTCTGGATGCTGATTGGTGCGAACCACTGGCGCTTCAGATTCAAAGCAATAGATTGGAGCATGGCAAGATGGATTTACCATGGGATCTCACGCAAATCCAGCTGCCTCGCAAGGTTAGATTTGCTTCACTCACCAGCCAAAAACACAAACACAATGGTCATCGATTGAGTAGTCTCACTGGCACGGAAACAGGCTGCTGGCATAAGCCCTCCCCTGCTCTACAGCTGCTCTCCCATTGGAGGCGTCGATTTCAGACGCTGCCGGATTTCCGCTCCCCACTTAAGAAGCTCTGTCATTGGCTCCGACCAAGTCAATCAGAGCGGCTTCCGCTCCCTCCTCCCTGTGTGTCGCTGTAAATAGTCCCCTGCCGCCGCAGTGAAAACAGCGCTAACTAGCTAGCAAGCTAACGGCAGAAACCTACAGGCTACCTCGTTGCTACACGCTGAAAATGGCAAGTTGGATTGTTGGAAACCATTTTCCAAGGGCACTGCCGCTAAGCGCCGCCCATCGCAATTCCAGAATGGTGACCAGTGCTGCCAGACTCCTCTCACGGAAAGGAGGGGAGGCTGGCCAGACTCCTCTCACGGAAAGGAGGGGAGGCTGGCCAGCAAGACTATTGAGTGGCTGGTCAAATGTGAGCATTCACTAGCCATTTGGCTGGTAGACAAAAAAGTTAATTTTGCACCGTGCTACATTCTACCATTTCATCACTGCTGACAATTAAGGAGGGAGAGAGGCTGAGTGAGAGAAAATGGAGAAAGAGCGAGCGAGAGAGTGAGGAGAGCAAGAACAAGAGATGGAGAGAGAGAGACTTAGAGAAAGAGTGAGTGAGAGAGACGGAGAGATAGAGCAGCTGGAGTGAGAGAATGCAAACACCCTCTCCATTCCTGCATACATACTCACTCCTCTTGTCCCACACACTAGGACCACAATGGAAACAAGCCCTTGGGCTTTATTGTGTTTTATTCCTTTTGAGCAATATGTGTTGTTGTGTTGTCTTGTACAATTCTGCTATTATTGTTTCAATAAAGTTATCAATCAATCAATCAAATTCACCCGCTCTGAGGATGAATGACTATTATATTCTGCCTGCCAGGCAGTGTTTCCTTTTCAAAAGCCACAATACATTTACACCTCATACCTCACCACGCACATTACGCTCACAGTATGCCAAATGTCACTTAGAAATATATACTTTTTTTTTAATCAGAGCTATTACGCTGCAGTGATACCCAAAGGCCATGGCCATCTTTGAAATGTGTCTGATGATTTAAGATATGAGTCTGCCAAGTGATATGCTTTATATTGCCAAGAACTTAGTGTTTTCAGATACTGTACCCTCTTCATTGTATAAGGCTTAAATGTTATTCCAAAGGATGCCTTTAGCAGTTGTAGCTTGCATTATGCTTCCATGGATCATACTACAGATATTGATGATAATTTTATACCTATGTTTTATTCTAATTTATAACTCTGCTCTGAGACTGTCTCTGTATGTAGACCATGCATCGGGCGATGCTAAAATCCTAGTGTGATGTTTAATTGTGCTTTTGTGTGTGTGAGTAAAACCTTTTGATTCTGTCATTTCTCTGCGCCTATCCCTGGTCTGACCTTAATTATGTGATTCCACTGCTATGTGTTTGATAATGGCGTATTTGTGTGCCCGGTTGAACGTGTTGTATGTTTTGTGCTCCTAATATTATGAAATTAATTTCAACAGTATAAGATATTAAGTGCAAATACATGCATGAAAGTATTAATAAAGTCTGTAATACAGCTTTAACAGGGTGTGTAAAACGGCAGCAGTAGTAAAGGTAGTAGAAGATATTGAAACCAAAAAGAGAATGTCAAATAGGTATATGACATATGTTTGATGATGTCATCTCTGTGCGCCCACCACCCACAGCTGGACCTGTGGTATGTGATCCTGAACGGGGCAGTGGAGATCAGCCACCCCGAGGGAAGAGTGGAGACTCTTTGCATGGGGAACAGCTTCGGCATCTCTCCCACACTGGACAAACAGTTCATGAGCGGAGAGGTTCGCACCAAGGGGGACGACTGCCAGGTGAGGAAGAGAGACAAGTACTTGCATCGCCCTCGATGCGTTTGTTAGCGAAGCTAGGAGTGTGTGGCAGCGTTTCGTTATTCTGCTTAAGAGAGAGTGATGATGATCCATTTGAAAAACTTACAGAAAATATAATAGAAAAATCTGAAATGTTTTCTGAAATGTATATTATGGAGGTTGTTAGGGCTGCAACTAACAATAATTTTCATTATCAATTAAACTGTTGATTATTTTCTCGACTAATCAATTAGTCATTTTGACTATTGGTCTATAAAATGTCACAAAATGGTGAAAATCGATCACTTTTTCCAGAAAGTCCAAGATGACATCCTCAAACTTCTTCTTTTGTTCTCCTGACCAACAGTCCACTGCCAAACGATAATCAGTTTACTGTCATGAAGATTAAAGAAACCAGAAATTATTCACATTTGAAGTAATGCGAACCGAAATCTTTGAAATTAGTGCAGTATTAACCAAGATCGCTTCAGTTGGCAGCCACTTTTCCCACATGCCCCTACTGCAGTAGGTGCAGCAGCACTACTTTTTTCTCCATCCAGTCTCCATTTCTCCAAACTGGGACCTCGCTGGCTGCATTCTACACAAGTACTTCATACAAGCCCACATGAAAGATTAAACAACTATCGCTTTGGAATCATCTGATCCTGTCAGTGGTAAAAACAAGCTCTTTTACTGTAGTGCAGTAAGGGCATGTGGGAAAAGCAGCTGCCAACTGATTTCTGTTCACATTACTTAGTTATACATAAAGAAATATGAAAATAGAGTCCAGGTTGAAAAATACCAAAATTCCTTTAATAATTAATAATTTCCTTTCGTCCTTTAAGAAGCTGAAACGAAAGAATTGTTGTTTTTTTCTTAAAAATGAGTCTAAACGATTAATCAATTATTTAAAAACAAGCTTTGTGATTAATTTTCTGATGATCGACTAATAGATTAATCGACTAATCATTGCAGCTCTAGTGAATGATGTATGAATATTTTATTTTCGTGTCATGCCACTTTGTGGCCCATCCCATACGGGATTATATGACACCTCAAGATACACAAAAACAATACACAAAAACCACATCTAGTGGTTGTTTGCAACCACACACATCATTGCACCTCTGAATTTAGACTTCTTCATCTCCTTGGAGAATCACAATGGCATCATTTTTGTTATTCCTTCAAAAATATGGCATCATGGATGCCGGTTCCCAGGTCCAGTGTACGTGTTGCCATGGAGCAGTGTTTTTCTCAGATTGTCTGATAACATCCTTTTAGCAGCGTCTCTTTTGTCTCACGTTTGGTTCTTAGTCAGCGCTTAAGAGGAAGCCAGTCTTAATATAGATCTAGCAGTTGTAAAAGCAGCTACTGGTGGTTACAGCCCCTCTCTCAGGCTCCAAACTGCCCAGTTCCTCCACCATACACATCATTTCCTATCTGCAGACAGACACACAGGAAGTTACAGAGCTAGCTTAGCTTGGCGAGGCGAACCAAGAAAGTGGTGATTTAGTGAAGGGAAGCATCACAAGTGACGGTGCTGCGGACAAGTAGAGGAGCACGGACGGCCGGAGAGTCACGGCACATTCTGTTCCCTGCAACATTATGGGGAATCAGTGTAGCTCTGTACTGTAGTGAAGGATACTTTTGCCAGTTGGCTCATTGAGTTTTTTTGTGATTGTTGCGATAAAGAATTGCAGCAGCTTTTCTCAAATATTGCAATGGAATTTCTGAAGTTTTATGTGATTTTTGTTTTTGCTGTAAAATTGCAGGAACTGTCAAAAATTGCAAGTTGAGGAATCAGTTTTGCCATTTTTAGAGAGAAATCGCGGGAATTTTGAAAAATTGCAAGCCCCTGCAAATAATGAGGAGATTGGTTGAATTTGCATTAATTATTGCGATCGCAGAATCGCAATTTCCTGGGATTTAATGGGATTTTAGTTCGGGAGGGAAAGAGAGCGTGGTCGGACCTTCCTCCGTTCGTCCGCCCGTCCCTCCATGCCTCTCTCTCCCTGCCCCCATGGCTCGGTCGATGCTGCTGTTGGAGCACCCGGCCATGGTTCAGAGTAACGTCTTCCTCTACTACAAGTTCACCCGCTGTCCCCATGTCGTCCTCGACCAGTTCGTCTGCATCGCCCAGGAGGACTACTGGCGCATCCTCAACCACGTGGAGAAGAACACGCACAAGGTGGAGGAGGAGGGCGAGATCGTGATGGTGAAGGAGCACCGCGAGCTCGACCGCAGCGGCACCAGGAAGGGCCACATCGTCATCAAGGTGAGGGCGACGACGGTGTCTGTGATCTTTTCATAAAATAATTTTGAAGAAATTCCAAACTGGAAGGACATAACGAAAATTGGCTGACCTTGAGCTTGACTGAGTTTGTACCTCTCCTGTATATACATTGTTATGAAAGTGCGTGGGTAGAAGAGGGATGTTTTAAAGCCATCCAAGATAATAAGTGAGAAAGGCACAGTGCCAAAATAGGCCGGTTCTCTCCATGGCCATCCAGATTTGTGCATGGACTTTTGTACTTTTATATTTCAGCTAATGATAATGAAATGTGTAAGTTATTTCTGCTTTATTAGATCAGAGAGCATGCAGTGGAGTGTCATGGGAACAACGGGGTAGTGGGAGGATAACTTGAGTCCAAAATGGGAAGTGTTTTGAGAGGGATGAACTGGGATGCCATTCCCTTCCCATCAGTAGCACATAGTGTCAGCACATGCCAGAGATGGGGACTTGGACTTGAGTCGCACTTAAGTCACACACACAGTGACTTGAGACTTGACTTGAGACTTGTCCTCAAAAAAGACTTTTTTGGGTTTGGGACTTGTGAACAATCTTTATTTTTCTTTAATTTATATACAGATCCTTTCCAAAAAATTCGAATATCATGGAAATATCATGGCATCAAGGCAGTATTTAAAGCAAAAGGATTCCCGACCAAGTATTGAGTGCAGGCATGAACATAACTTTTCAGAAGATCGACATTTCTGTTTTGAAAATACCGGTTTTTGATTGGTTTTATGTGATATTTAATTTCTTGAAATACTGTTTTGGGGGGTTTTATGAGCTGGAAGCCAGACTTATGCAAAGTTAAACAAATAAATACTTGAAATACTTTACTTTGTGTGTAATTAATCTAATCTATCATCTATGAAAGTTTCACTTTTTGAAAGGAATTATGGGAAAAAACTAACTTTTCCATGATATTAATTTTTTTTGGAAAAGATATGTATATTTTTTGGTGCATTAACATTAAGGACATGTCTAATGTCATCTCTAATCATTGCTGCTACTGTATGCTAATAGATAAGGAATTAGGATAATACAGTACATGCTTTGAATTCCTTAGTTTTAGTTATGCAGTGTTCTAAGCAGACTGGATGGCATCTAGCAGATGAGGGAACGCTCATCCATAGGGACTTCAGACTTGACTTGGACTTGCCCCTCAAAGACTTGAGACTTGACTTGGACTTGTGACCAAAGACTTGAGACTTGCCTTGAACTTGCAAAAAATGACTTGTGAGCATCTCTGGCACATGCTGCTCCTTGTTACAATAGGTTTGAAGGGAAAAGCAATGAGTGGCAGCATGATGTCCTAATGGTTAGAGAGACCGCCTTTTGACCAGACCAGCCCAGTTTAATCCCCCATGTCAGAAAGCATCTGCCCTAAAGTGTGAGCAAGAACCCCCTCTAGTCTCATACAGTAGGTGATGTTCTGTATCTCACTCTGTCCTCTGATCTACCTGGAGGGAGCAGGCGAAGATAATTACCCTACAGGAATCAATCATGTACATTATTACTGTATTTTCAGTTATCATTACAAAATGATGAGTTTAGCCCCGGTAGATTGGATGGAGTCACCGCTGGATGGAAGAGAAGTGAAGTTTGACTTTTGTTAAATAACTTGGATTCAAGCAATAGATTTGGCCCTTGATCACTGGGGAGGTTTGATCTTCAAGGTTGGGGTCAAGCTCAATTGCTAATAAGTGAATAAACCTAACTCCACCCAGAGCTCAACATAACTGGAATAACTAAAATGTTTGTTTTTTTTTGTTTTTTGTTTTTAATCATTAAGCACTAAATACACTGAAATGCCTTGGATTGATTTGAAAATCGCCTCATTATAAATTGAACATGCCCTCGCGTATCTTACAGAAACATCGATGCCTTTGCACGGTGTTCTCAGTTGATGGTTTAGAGGCACCGTAAGCACTATTAGTGTTGGCCAGTGAATTAGCTTGTACGTTACACGGCCGCGTGCTCGCTCCAAGGCCTTTCCATCCTCTTCCCGGGCCTCCAGAGGCAGCCAGGTATTGATCGGATAATGGGCCTGAATAATTCTCCTGGCTGCTGCTCCAAGGAAGCCTGCCGGCTCCGAAACACGTCCAGTGGACATGAGTCAATTCACAAGTGTTAGCATTTCTGCTTCTGTTTTTGGCTTTGTTCTTTTTGTGTCAGATGAAAACGGATGCCTTTTCTAGTTTCTATTCCCTGTCACATGAATCGTTTCCCCCAGCAACCTCTGCTGTTAGGCAATCAGAGATCTCAGTGAAAACAGAAGTGTTTTATGTTCCGTGGACACTGTGTGGCCTCATTAGGAGTAAGCAAAGGAGTATGAACTATTGCAGCCTCATTTTCTGTGTAAATAGTCTACAATCCTATCAACTTCATTACTAATAGGACTGGGTTAAAAAAAAATCGATATATCGATATCGAATCGATATTCTTTTGAAGAACTGATATCGATTCATAAATCCCCCTATCGATCTTTTAATATAATGCCTTTTCTCATGGATGCTTGAAGCTTTAACCCCGTTAGGCTCGCGTGGTTTGGTTCTTAGCGCAACGAGATCTCGTAAACATCTGTGACATTTTTAATAATGCACCAGGTTAGAGGGTTCCTTGTACAATTTACAGCATTCTTTCATTGAGAATCGCTTTCCTATCCAAGCAAAATTTGTATTGTACGATATCGAATCGTATCGAACTGGAAATCGCATTGAAACGAATTGGGATCTTGTGTATCGGAATCGTATCAAATCGGGAAATGGCGATACCCAGCCCTATTATATAGGTGGTTTCAGGTGGTTTTTCCACCAACAGTAACACGTAACTTCCTTAACACCCCTAGTCAGGTGTCGAAACTGCTTCTGCCAACACTTTTTATTTTTATTTAAGGTATTTTAATACCTTAGTAACAAAAGTGCAGTTTGCATTTGTGTGTGTCAAACACTCCCGATTTATGCGAGAGTCTCCCGAGTTTTCTCCTGCTGTGCTCCTGATTAGTTCATTTCTCCCGCTAATCTCCTAATTTGTAGGATATGTGTCATGGTACCTGACAACCTAGTCTCGCTTGCCAGCCTCCCTTCCCTTCCGGGAGAGGAGTCTGGCGGCGCTGGCCACCATTATGGAATTGCGATGGGCGACGCTTAGCGGCAGTGCCCTTGGAAAATAGTTTCCAACAAACCAACTTGTAAATTTCTGCCGTTAGCTTGCCAGCTAGTTAGCGTTGTTGTTTTCACTGCGGCGGCAGGGGACTATTTACAACGACACACAGAGAGGAGGGAGCGGAAGCCACTCTGATTGACATGGTCGGAGCCAATGACAGAGCTTCTTAAGCGGGGAGTGGAAATCCAGCCGCGTCTGAAATCGATGCTTCCAATGGGAGAGCAGCTGTAGAGCAGGGGAGGGCTTATGCCAGCAGCCTGCTTCCGTGCCGCCAGACTCCTCTCCCGGAAGGGAGGGGAGGCTGGCCAGCGAGACTACTGGCAACCCAACCCAGAGGCAGTGACGAGTGACGCACGGTGCGTAACTGCGTCACTGCACTCGCTCAAGCTCTCGGTGGAGGACCGCAGTCGTACATGTCCCAAGAAGCAGAGTTGCACTGCCAAATTTCAGTGCGAGACCTTCCCGTTTATTTTTTTTCCAGATTTGTTATCCCATTTTTATCCCCCATTAGTGCTAATTTGAATTTATTTATCCTGGTTGCTGCTCCACCCTCTGCCGATCTGGGGAGAGCCGAAACTGGATCCATGCTTCCTCCGAGACATGGGCAGTAGCCAGCCGCTTCTTTTCACCTGACGGGAAGCTTTACCGGTAGGCTAGGCAGCTGCATGCCACATTAGCAAACACCATGCGTTTTGCAAGCTATGTTTTGCAAGCTAAAACCTATGTCGAACTATGTCGTTTTGCAAGCTATGTAGCCTATGTTCCCCACCATAGAACACGGTGGGGAAAATGACGTTAGCAAACATGCTTAACATTGACACCAAAGACAAACAAGCCGTGGAAGCACAGAGGCGAACTTCTACCATATTCCATATCTACTGACACTCTCAATGTTTGCACTTGATAATTTTTGTGATGTAAATTTTAGATGCTCAATCTGATCACATCTTTTGTACATGTATGTTTATTTTATCATTAGCGGTATTTATTTTACTGTGAGTTATGAATTTAAGACTAAAAAAGTACATCCTTGTATTTATTCTATTAATTTGTGGTGTAGGGGGGTGGTGGTGGTATTGGGGTTACATTGAGGATAAGCCATTCACCGATACCCCAAATCTCCCTCTTTTTAACAGCCCAATGTTGGCAGGTATGGTGTGTGTGTATGCGTATGTGTGTGTGTGTGTGTGTGTGTGTGTTTGTGTGTTTGTGTGTGTGTGTGAGTGTGTGTGTGTGAGTGTGTATGCGTGTGTGTGTGTGTGTGTGTGTGTGTGTGTGTGTGTGTGTGTGTGTGCGTGCGTGTGTGCGTGCTTGTTGATGGGTGGCTGACTGCTCCATTTGATATCTGCATCTTTCTAGTTGATGTCCTTGACTCCTTGTCACTTTTATGATTAATGTGGACATAATTTATTCAAATATGTATGTGCGCGTGTGCTTGTGCACATCCTTGCTTGTCTGTATGTATGTGTGCGTGTGTGTCAATGCTTGTCTCTGTGTGTGTGTGCGTGTGTGTGTGTGTGTGTGTATGTGTGTGTGTGTGTATTGTGTGATTGTGGGTATCTACAGTATGTCTATGTGTGTTTGTGTGTGCTGTGTTTCCCTGCTGCCTTACTTCCATGTGTTGTGTGTGTGTGTGTGTGTGTGTGTGTGTGTGTGTGTGTGTGTGTGTGTTTGTGTGTTTATCCCAAGCCCCAACCCCTCCCACTTTCCCTTGAAGTTGCGGAAGTGTTTGTTTAAGCTGTAATTCCTCAAATGGCCACTTGAGGCAGGGCTCAGGAGTCCCGTTGTTCCTGTTTAAATGCCCAACTTTCTACCTGTAATTAAACATATTTACAGCATGGGCCTTATCACGGTTTTGGTCTATATAGCTAATTTCACCTTTTCATAACATGTGTGGGGGGGAAATATATGTTATAACTCGCCCGTTTACATTTGATAAGGGTTTAAAGTTATGCATAATTAAGGGGGTGTCCAAGTGAGTGAGGGGCGCTGCTCTGCTGAGCGGCCACAGCCCAGACTGTTTGCTGTGCTGTTGCTATGCTAACGTTAGGCTGACCTGGCGGTCGCGTTTGTGGTCTTGCGGTCTTTTTGTCAATATTGGACAGTAAACATGCCTTCTTGCGATGCAGTTGGTTGTATTAACCGTACCTCAAAGAAAGGTGGTTTCCACTTTTTTTCGGTGAGTGAATGAAGTTGTTGGTGGTCACTGCTAACGTTTGACCATGGACTGTAAATAGCCTTTTACATAGCCATCTGTGCTAATAATGCTAGCATAACATCCTTTTCACACACAGAATATATACCGAAATGCTAGACTTGATCATGGACTTAATGTTAATCAAAAACGGCCGCACTCATAACGTTAATGTGTGTTTGACCTGGTGTTGTCTGCGGCCGGGGCAGATCAGGAAGTGAAATGAAACGGTTTGCGGCAGCCACTTCGGCCATAACCACAAAATAACAAAATAACTTCCAAACAAACTGTTAGAATATAACGAGAGATGTTCGCAAGAGTAGCAAGCCCCTGGATGTAGTGAGCATGGCGTTCTCCTTGTTTATGGTCTGTTGCTAGGCAGAGCGAAACGGTTGAAGGCAGGCAGCTGCCGTAAACCGTTTCGTTTCACTTGCTGGTCTATCCCGCCCGCCGGAAGACTCTATAATCAAGGCTCTATAATCAAGGCTCTATAATCATCAAGAGAGCGATCTCCGATTCACACGGCTTTGGTCTCAGCTACTATTATAGGTAAGATGTGATGCATCAATATTACATTTAGACTGTTTAATAACAATCGAAAATCTTGCTCGTAGCTGCTTTAAGACCAGATTGTCAATAAACGATCTTCGACTTTCGATAATAAAAGTCGATCTTGATAATAAAAACGATGATTCGAAAATTCGAAATTCATTGCCCATCCCTAACATACATGTACTGTATGTTTGACACCCTAGGGCACCCCGGAGCGTCTGATCCTGCACCTGGTGGAGGAGCCATCGGTGGTGGACCCCACCTACATCGAGGACTTCCTGCTGACCTACAGGACCTTCCTGTCCAGTCCCATGGAGGTCGGCAAGAAGCTGCTGGACTGGTTCAAAGTCGACAACCTCCGAGACACAGTGAGTGTTCAGGGTTTTTCCTGCAGAGAGGCATTTTTGGCGACCTTTAAAGAGGTTTTAGCCACCCCCCCACCCCCCCTTCAAAGTTAAAGTCACATTTGTACAGTACGTTGTTTGAAACTTGGGGTGCTGTGAAAACACATTACTCCATAATCTCTGACAGAGACTGATAGATTTGTGTTCAGGATAACTCTATACACTAACTGCATGATTGGACTGATCATGCTTACTGCCGTGCGTAGTCACCTCCCAAAGACCCATTCTGAGCCAGGAAAGACCTGTGTGTGGGTGTGTGTCTGAGTGTGTGTGTCTGAGTGTGTGTGCGTGCGTGCGTGCGTGCGTGCGTGCGTGCGTGTGTGTGTGTGTGTGTGTGTCTGAGTGTGTGTGTGTGTGTGTGTCTGAGTGTGTGTGTGGGTGAGAGTGCATGCACGAGTTCATCTCTGTGGCTGCGGAAGTGGAGCGTGAGGTTTGTGCACGTGGATGTGAAAGTGTGTGTGGGTGTGCACATCAAGAAGGTGTGTGTGTATGTATGTGAGAGTTGAGGTGAGAGTGGACAAGAAAGGTCATATGGATTGAGTGGCCTGGACTGGGTAAATGCTTTTGTGTGTGTGTGTGTGTGTGTGTGTGTGTGTGTGTGTGTGTGTGTGTGTGTGTGTGTGTGTGTGTGTGTGTGTGCGTGTGTGTGTGCGTGTCTGTGTGCGTGTGTGTGCAGAATAAGCTTATGAGTATGTATACTGTGGTGGGAGTGTGTGTGTGTGTGTGTCTGTGTTTTGTATACTCAGTTTACAATGTGTGGTTCTATGTGCTCTTATTGTCTCGTGTGTGATTGTTTGTGTTTATGCGTCCTGTTGGAAATGCATGTGTGTGCCACTCAGCTGGCGATCGATAAGAGTTGAGCTGGCTCAGCTGTCTTTGAGCCTAACAGAGATTTGTCAGGGCCAGACACTCCCATAGTACATCACTGATTTAGCCTAACATTAGTCTTGTGCTGTCAATAGTCTTCTATGGGGTTGTCACTCGGCCTCATCATCTTTGGCCCCGTTAAAGGCGAGCCAAACCTGTTGAGAATCGAGAGTATGGAAAGAGAGAGAGATACTGATAGGGCTTTCACACCGGCAGAGCTCCGTGCCGGTTCCGGTTCTGGTTCCAGAACCCTAAGTTGAACCGGCCGGCGCGTTCAGACCGAAAAAATAATTGGTTCGGAACTTGAAAAGTTGGTTCTCAGCGGAACCAAAAATTAGTTGGTTTTTCCTTGGGAACCGTGACATCATCAGTGGGCGTGTCTCATTCTAGGCTGTGAAAACGAGCAGGAAGGAGAAGAAGGCAGTGACAGAAAAATGGAGAAAAATAATTTGCAGTGGTCTCCTGAGGAAACCAAATGTTTAGTGGCGATTTGGGCATCTACCGAATCTCAAGAAAAGCTAGAAAGCAGTACAAGAAAGAGCAAGTCGTATGCCGAACTTGCGGAAGAGATGGCCAAGGCTGGGTTCACTCGAACGCCAGACCAAATAATTAATAAACTTAAAAAACTGAAGAAGGACTCCCGAATAATGTCCTCCCACTTTGGTTCCGCTTAAACTGGTGTGAACATGGGCTGGTTCGCCAGAAAGCACCAAGGTTCTGAGACTCCAGAACGAGCCAGAGCCAGAACCAGAACCGTGTCTGTCTGAAAGCGGTATGAGTGACATGAGAGCGAGAGAGAAAGTGTGGAAAGAGAGAGAGATGCAGAGCGACATGAAAGAGACAGTGTGGAAAGCTTTTGTACAGAGGCATGTTTTTGTTTTTACGTCTTCATATTATACTTGCAGTTATCTAGGCAATGTTGAATTCTATTAGTGAACAAATAGGTAACATGTAACATCACATTAGCATTATATTCACCAAATCTTGCTTCAAACGGCCCAAATTTTTCGGTGCCGACCTTTGGTCGCCGGCATGTGTGTCCGCGTGTGTTGGCCTGGCCTGCATGGTATCTAATGCCCGGCCTGAATTATGGTCCCAGTCTGCCCCCGTTATCTGTGTATGCATACCTGCTAACTGATTGGATTATTGAATGTAGTTCCGGTTTGATTGTATTTATACGCCATTTCCGCCTGACTCAGCACAACGCTGCTGAAGGCTACCTGCTGAAAAGCGTACGTTGTTTGCTGCTGTACTAAACCTTATTAAACACATAAATGACATTCTAGAGTGCTGGCCTTTTCTCCCTGTTACGTTTCTACCTTGGCCCTGCACCTTGATTTACTTTATTTTGGAGTGTGCTCGCTACTGCTGTCGTTTGACAATTGTATCGTGAGCCATGTATCGTGATACGTATGGTAGCATGAGGTCCTTGCCAATACCCAGCCCCAATCTTAATGTCTTGGGGGAATTTCTTCACAGGGATGGAAAGTATTTGCTTGGTACTGTAAACCATACTGATCATGTGAACTCACATTCTGTTTCCTTCTGCAGTCAGTCTGGCCTTCAGCCCGCCCCTAGCGATTTCCAGAATTTACAACGTGCACGGGCCAATCAGGTACCTGCCTCGCAGTTGACAACGTAACCGGCCAATCTGGGACGCCCGCCGGCCAAACAGTATGCCGGCTCCCGAAGCAACGTGCCGTAATGTTGACGTTAGTAGAGTAAACAAACACAGCCATAAGTGCCGTTATTGCAGAAATAGACAATAACAACAATTAAACAAGAACAACAGTATGCAGCAATGGAGTTTCTCGGCGGGGGGAAAAAAATGTTTTCGACGTTCTACCGAGTGGATCTGTATTGGATTTGGCCACGCTGATTGGCTGAAAAGTAGTCTGCCAAGGCAAGTAGCCCCACCCACTGAAATGGCTGTGGACGGTCTGGAGGTCAGACTGATCCACAGAAGGAAACGTGAGTTCACATGATCAGTATAGTTTTACCAGGCTACAAAAGTATCATACATGACCCGCCAACCGCTAGAACACATTCACCTTCCTCAAATCTCATCAAAGTGACGTGTATTCTTACATAGTGCAAGGTCTTTGAAGAACTGCTTCCATAACTATTACTAACCGAGTACTTTCCTCAACGCTCTCATCAAAGCCACTTGTACTCCCACATAGTGCAAGGTCTTTGAAGAAGAACTGCAGAATTGAAGTGAAACATTGAGGGGAACTGCATATAAAGACGTGTGACGTGTGTCTACCCTGAATAAAGCTCTCATTGTGTGTCCAGGTGACGAGAATAGTGCTGCTGTGGGTCAACAACCACTTCAACGACTTTGAGGGCGACCCGGCCATGACGCGCTTCCTGGAGGACTTTGAGAAACTTCTAGAAGCCACAGTAAGATCAAATTCGTGCACGAGTTGTTTTACAGTGTACTGTAGTTTAGTTTTAGTTCAGTTCTTGCTTTGCATTGCACCCTTCTTCAACAGAACATTTGAATCCAGTTCTAAGCATTCGCAAGCGATTGCTCTCCAAGTTGTTTTTCTTCCCAAACCTACATAGCACACTTTTGAACAAAAAACATTTTCAATGCAGCGCTCCTCGTGCTCATCCGTCTGCTTTTCTGACTCTCACTTTTCTCACTCCTTTTCTCACTCCAGAAAATGAAGGGTCACTTGCGGCTGTTGAACATAGCGTGTGCAGCCAAGGCCAAGTGGAGGCAGATCACTCTGCAGAAGGCGTCCAGGGAGTCACCGCTATACTTCAGCCTGCAGGGCGGCAGTGAGAGGGGCTTCGGCATCTTCGTGGAGTCGGTGGAGGAGGGGAGCAAAGCCGCAGAGGCAGGACTCAAACGGGGAGATCAGGTGAGAGGACATGTGGTACCACACTGATATCATATAGGAACTTGTGTCGTAACTGGGGAGCTAGTTAACATTATCTTAATCTAGCATCCTCATGTTTGCTTCCATTTATTTATACAACTTCGAATAAAACCTTTCTGACAAAATACATTTGTTTTGATTGAGAAAGACTGCTCAGCTGGGCCTCGTATCTCTTGCATTTATTGTGACAAATTGTAATACCATACAATAAACTGTTGCAATTTTACTGTTACAATGTTACAATATTATATGATATGATATGATATAGTTGCTTTGTCTCGATATAATAGTAGTGGTGTGAAACCTTACAAGTTGGATTGCCCATACAGTAGATGATGAAAAATTGCCTTGGACTTCAGTTGGAAAAAAGTCACATTGTAAACATCAATTTAAGTCCAGGAAGATGAATGCTAATGCTAGTCATGTGCAGTTGTGTCATATTCAGAATAGTCATGCACTTGGACCACTTTGAGGTTTTAGCTCATATCGTCACATGACCTGACCAGTGGACTCCACATCAGCAGTCTTCTTCTCAGGTGCTGATGTGACAGTGAGGATAAACTGAGTCAACAAAATGTGGCCGTGGTAACACCGTCCGTGCAAGAGGCTTTTATTTTCTCTGGCCAAGATTAAAACTGTGTTCTTGACTCATTGTTGAGATCCTGTAGCAGGAATTGCCAAGTAGCCAAGATTGTCCATTTTAATTCTGTTTAATTGCAATTCAATTGTATTGTCATTCCACCTTACACAGGTGCACAGTGAAACAAATAACATTTACTTTGGGTAGGAAGGTCCAATATCCAAAAGTGTTTGTTTGGTGAACAAGATGTTTCTATGGTCATTAGACACAGTAGACACATTGACAAAACATCATAAAAATAACAGAAACACTCTTGTGTTGTTGGACCCCATTCGTGGCGTTCTCCCTGTTCTGCGATTACTAACATGTTGTCGTTTTAGTGAGTTAACAACATAGCTCGCTGGCAAGTGGCGATTAGGTAGCATTTATCTTCTCATTCAGTTCTGTTATAGTTTTGTGATCTCCTCTTGTTTCAGATAATGGAGATCAATGGTCAGAACTTTGAGAACATCTCCTACTCCAAAGCTGTGGACATCCTGAGGAATAACACACACCTCTCCCTCACTGTCAAAACTAACATATTTGGTGAGATATTTCGTCAATATGCACACAGTATGTGTTTGCTAGAACAATAACTGACAGGACCTACAGTAAGCTAAGTTCCGAAGTCTTCCCAAGCAACACAATTCCATGAAAACATCTATCTACTCACACACACACACACACACACACACACACACACACACAGACACACACATACACACACACACACACACACACACACACACACAAATAAAAAAGAAAGGAAAGAAAGAAAGAAAGAAAATCAGTGTGTGTTGAGTTCAGCCAAAGTGATTTCAAGTTCATCCATTCAATCACTGCCTGTAAGAGAAATGTAACTTTGCGACAGAGACTAACCAATCCTCTCTCTCCTCTCCTCCTTCCACCTTCCAGTCTTCAAAGAGCTCCTGAGCAGGATCGTGCACGAGAAGAAGAACGGCGGTCCACACATCCCAAAGATCCAGGAGAAGAAAGGCAACCGCTTCTCCATCCCCGACCTGCCCGGAGACATGGAGTTCCCCACCGACCACAAGAGCACCAGGAAGATGAAGGCCAACACGGTGTCAGGAGGACGCAACAAGATCAGGAAGATGCTGGAGAAGACGCGCTTCAGCATCCTGCCACCCAAACCATTCAGGTGAGAGGGTATGAGGAATACTGCTACCACAGGTCTTCAGAGATAGGCAGATTGCAGTTTCATGGCCACCAAAACGATTTAGAGAGGCAGATTTGAGCTTATGGCCATCAATGTTATTGAGGTATAGGTGTGTTTCAGTAAACCATTCAGGTATACACATATCCCAGTCTCATAAGTAAGGGGACTGTGCATTTGGTGTCTTTTACCCGAAACTGGAACAGTCTTTCTCTTGATATAAAATCGCAGATCTTTTTTATTTTTTATCTTTGAATTATTTCTATTCCCTTGTTTGCAATGGCTCTTGAGCATTTTTCATGGGCGGCCACATGAGAAACCCAGATTGTTGCCGAGGGCCGAACAAATATTATCATGCCGTAACCCAGGGATGGGCAACTTTGATGATGCAGAGGGCCAAAAAAGGGCTGGGGACCGAACGGCACCTGCGTGAAAAATTTTGGGCATTTGAAGACAGGTTTAGAGGAATAACTAGTTTTAAATTAACACTTGTGATGTCATTATTCAGTCTTAACCACCAATATTTGATCCTTTTCTCACTCACTCCTATGTCACCACCTGCTCTCCCTGCAGGGCTTGAAATTAACTTTTTTAACCACCTGCCAATATGGCTGCTAGATTTTAAAGTTACCAGCCATTTAGAATTTTCACTAGCCAAAATGTTTTTCTTGAAATAAACCAGAATATGAGTGGGTTAATTTAAGCATACAGTAAGTATCAGTAAGTGGCCCGGGATTCTCAAAGCCTATGTTGAGGGTCACACGAATAAAAATGCACTCTTGAAGCTAAATAAATCCAAAACCAATGAGTTAATTATTAAAATTTGTACTTATGTAGAACAGTAATTTCTTACACATGAGATTGCTTTTAGCCTTTTAGTCATAAAGATGATTGAAACATATTCCATATTCCAGACTGAAATGTTATAACAGAAGTGGAGTATTGGCCAGAATGACATGAACATTTGGACACTTATTCAGCAGGTATCTTGCATGTTGCGTTCAGGTACACTGTAAAAAAATATATATATATATTTATTTTTTCAATTCCAGCATGGGCCACACAGGGGGCCGCCAGGTGCCCAGGTCTGCTCTTGAGGCTGGTATTTGTTGTTTGTTGTCTGGTACTCACTGGTTGTGGTCTATGTGATATGTGTTCTTGTGTTTTTATTGTAGTTTTTTATTGAGACACGATTGTAACCTCAGTCCCACACACGGCTTCACATAAAGCAAAACTTGAATAAGGAAAAAAGTTCAAACTCAAAAAGATACTTTCACACATTGGAGGAAGAAAGGAAAAAAGTATATAAACTTTATTAAATAAAATAAATATATTTAATATATATATATATATATATATATATATATATATATATACATATATATACATACAGTGTATACTGTATACATACATATACATATATTTATACATATATACATACAAATCTCTCACCGTTCCCTCCGCTCCTCCACCAGTGCAGGACGCCTCGCCCTTCCTGCGCTACGGGGGCTCAAAAGTCGCTCATCCCGTTCGCGACTCTTCTCGTCCCTGGCACCTCAATGGTGCTATGTATACCTATGTATACCTATGTCCACCTTCGGTCAGGACGGCCGAATCACTGCCAATCCTTCGGAAAAGACTAAAGACACACCTTTTCAGGCTCGATCTGGGCCCTTCTTGAACTAGCATCTTTCTCTCTCTCTCTCAAAAAAAACTTTACCACTACTCCTTCAGAAGTTGTAGCTGTCATAGACTGTGTTGCATAGTTGATTGCTCTATTGCTGACAAAAATGTGTTTATTGTAAGTCGCTTTGGATAAAAGCATCTGCCAAATGACGTAATATATATATATATATACACAGTGTATATATATATATATATATATATATATATATATATATATATATATATATATATATATATTTAAAATAAAATAAAATAACTTTGCCTGGGCACTTGCTTACTTTTGGTTTGTTTAGTTTATGTATGCTCATTCTGCGCTTGCACTCATCGTAAGTTACTGTGGTGGATAAGTGTCAGCCAGATTTCCGAAAACCTACAATGCAACATCATCATTACCATCATCGTCCGTAAACCGCCCGTTGTACTCGCAGCATCTGCAGCCATTGAAAGTAATTGTGCAGATAGAGGCTCACATTCAATATTCCGCCCATAACGTGCTATTACAGACTTGATTTCATTTCATCATTTCATGCTTCCCCGGGCCTCATTATACGCCATATTGTGTCAGCACCAGCGAGAGAAGATGCGCTTCTGGCCCTGTTAATTACAGAGCTAACTGTTGGCATGGCTCTCACGTACTGTAAACACACACACACACACACACACACACACACACACACACACACACACACACACACACACACACACACTCACTCACTCAAGTACACTGCATCTCTCTCTCCCCTCCATCAGCTTCCAGCTCTGTGGCGATTGTGTCCACAGAGCCACACAGTATGCATGAAAAGTGAATGCGCTCTGTCTCATAATGCCATGCACTATCACACAGCCATTGAGCCGACGCGGCGCGCGGCTTCCAAAGACTCGTCGCGTCGCTCCGTTTATCAACCAAACGAGAGGCCTTTCACAGCACTTTTATTTTGCCCGGTCGCCACCGTTCAAAACCGCTCTTTGATTCATAAAAGGAAATTGACGACTGATTAAAAGGACCGGAGATGAGGTGGAGTGATACGGGTCAATCGGGCCTGTCGTAGGATGCAAAATTGAGGTAAGGCAGTGTAGATGCATAAACATCCCCAGTGGTTTATAAGGAGTTGTGTCTTCTGGATGTCCTGTGTGTACGCATATGTCCAGGCTGTTAAGACAGAGTATGATTTAACACAATAACAAAGTACCGTTTTAAACCCTTCCCTCGCCCCGTTTTTGTCCCTCATCCTCTCTGGGACAAGCTCACATTTTGCCAAAGCACGTATCTGCTCACTGTCATGCCCAAGGACATATTGGCTGTCCCAAGAATCGAACTATGGACGGTCGCCCTCTCTCGCTCTCTCTCACCGAAACGCTACATCTTTGAATGCTTTAGCGTCCTTCTTAAATGTCTGCCAAGTTACCTTGTTTAAATATTTCAACTCTGCCTGCTCTTACCTGGCTTTTACGCACACAAATCCACTCTTCTCTCTTTTCTTGGCCGACATTGCGCTCTGTTTCAGGCATGGATTTTATATGACAAGGACAGTCTGACAAAGTATAAGAAGGCACTTTGCAATAGGCGACGGACTCATTTTTCTGCCAAATTAAGATGCGTGTGCCTGAGTGTATGTCTTTGCACACACAACATATTGACCACCCCAGTTGATTTACAATTCCCCAGATTGGAAAGCAATAGACAGAGGAATTAGCCTCCAGTTAGTTTGTCTCAGACAGAAATGGAGGTGATTTAGTGCGATGACAATAACCTGATGTCCCCTGATGCACTTCCATTTTCTCAACCTCTGCGTGATTCATTTGATGTGCTAAACCTTTGGCGCGTATCGGGCAGTAATCCAGAATAATTATTGTTGAACCCCAGTGATGTTGTCTATTTTTGGCTCAATAGAGAGGTGCTGGTTAAGCAGGAGAAGAATGGATAATTCCATTCTACATCACCCAGCACGACAGCACCCTTACTTAGCCATTGTCCAAGTCTGATATTTTACTGCCTGCTCATTTCTAGTGCTGCTGTTGCTGCACGTCGGAGAGGAAATGTTGAGAAAATTCGAACTTTCGTCTATGAAGGAACGCTATGTAGGAACGTCTGACCAAGCCGGAGGTACTCGGGAATTGAACCCGGGTCTCCACGGTGGAGTGTGCTTTTACCTCTACACTACCCAGCCAGAGACCCGCATAAAAAAATCTATTGATTCACCTCAACCTCATCCACCCGCCAAGCTTAAAGAAATGTGGTATTTCTATACAAGAGAAGGTCAAAGTGAAGCAGCTTTGTATCTGTTCTTGTATGTCTGTTCTTGTTCCGAGGCACACCGTCGATACTGTAACTGTGTGCCTTGGAAAGTGTAAGTAAGGGAGAAGTCTGCTGCAGCATGGAAAACCACTACCGCAGTCAATGATGTCATCCTGAGGTATTTACTGCTACAGTACTGACAGATCATCTCAGGTGGATTTCTTTGGTTGTGCACAAGGTGGATTTCCTCACTTATCCGTTCCCCTCCTGTCACTTGCTATATTTGAATCTGTGTTGGAGTTTTGTTACTTACATATTTTCGTCTAATTCTCTGTATTCTTCTTTGGCTACTGTATATTCTGTCGATGTGTGTCTGTGTTGTCTGTCTGCTGCTGTTTTCTCATGCTTTTAAATGTGGTCTCTCTCCCGTCTGTCTCCGCTGCTTCAGGGGCCTGTTTGGGTAAGACCTCTTGTGCAACTCCCCATCCTCCAGCCATCCCATGCAGTTTCCATCGCAGACAAACACACAGCAGGCAGGCAGCCACACAGAGCGCTCACTAGCACCACCAACCTTCAGCAACATGACCAGAGGACTGTATCACACAGAGCGCTCACTAGCACCACCAACCTTCAGCAACATGACCAGAGGACTGTATCACACAGAGCGCTCACTAGCACCACCAACCTTCAGCAACATGACCAGAGGACTGTATCACACAGAGCGCTCACTAGCACCACCAACCTTCAGCAACATGACCAGATGACTGTATCACACAGAGCAGTCACTAGCACCACCAACCTTCAGCAACATGACCAGAGGACTGTATCACACAGAGCGCTCACTAGCACCACCAACCTTCAGCAACATGACCAGAGGACTGTATCACACAGAACGCTCACTAGCACCACCAACCTTCAGCAACATGACCAGAGGACTGTATCACACAGAACGCTCACTAGCACCACCAACCTTCAGCAACATGACCAGAGGACTGTATCACACAGAGCGCTCACTAGCACCACCAACCTTCAGCAACATGACCAGAGGACTGTATCACACAGAGCGCTCACTAGCACCACCAACCTTCAGCAACATGACCAGAGGACTGTATCACACAGAACGCTCACTAGCACCACCAACCTTCAGCAACATGACCAGAGGACTGTATCACACAGAACGCTCACTAGCACCACCAACCTTCAGCAACATGACCAGAGGACTGTATCACACAGAGCGCTCACTAGCACCACCAACCTTCAGCAACATGACCAGAGGACTGTATCACACAGAGCGCTCACTAGCACCACCAACCTTCAGCAACATGACCAGAGGACTGTATCACACAGAGCGCTCACTAGCACCACCAACCTTCAGCAACATGACCAGAGGACTGTATCACACAGAACGCTCACTAGCACCACCAACCTTCAGCAACATGACCAGAGGACTGTATCACACAGAACGCTCACTAGCACCACCAACCTTCAGCAACATGACCAGAGGACTGTATCACACAGAACGCTCACTAGCACCACCAACCTTCAGCAACATGACCAGAGGACTGTATCACACAGAGCAGAGCGCTCACTAGCACCACCAACCTTCAGCAACATGACCAGAGGACTGTATCACACAGAACGCTCACTAGCACCACCAACCTTCAGCAACATGACCAGAGGACTGTATCACACAGAGCAGTCACTAGCACCACCAAACTTCAGCAACATGACCAGAGGACTGTATCACACAGAGCGCTCACTAGCACCACCAACCTTCAGCAACATGACCAGAGGACTGTATCACACAGAACGCTCACTAGCACCACCAACCTTCAGCAACATGACCAGAGGACTGTATCACACAGAACGCTCACTAGCACCACCAACCTTCAGCAACATGACCAGAGGACTGTATCACACAGAGCGTTCACTAGCACCACCAACCTTCAGCAACATGACCAGAGGACTGTATCACACAGAGCGCTCACTAGCACCACCAACCTTCAGCAACATGACCAGAGGACTGTATCACACAGAACGCTCACTAGCACCACCAACCTTCAGCAACATGACCAGAGGACTGTATCACACAGAACACTCACTAGCACCACCAACCTTCAGCAACATGACCGGAGGACTGTATCACACAGAACGCTCACTAGCACCACCAACCTTCAGCAACATGACCAGAGGACTGTATCACACAGAGCACAGCGCTCACTAGCACCACCAACCTTCAGCAACATGACCAGAGGACTGTATCACACAGAACGCTCACTAGCACCACCAACCTTCAGCAACATGACCGGAGGACTGTATCACACAGAGCACTCACTAGCACCACCAACCTTCAGCAACATGACCAGAGGACTGTATCACACAGAGCGCTCACTAGCACCACCAACCTTCAGCAACATGACCAGAGGACTGTATCACACAGAGCGCTCACTAGCACCACCAACCTTCAGCAACATGACCAGAGGACTGTATCAGTAGATTTCAACATGCAAAACGCTCCCCTTTTCTGCAGAGTCAAGGTGGTCCCTCCACTCCTCCTCATATCCAAACTCTCCAATTATATATTTTTAGTTGCCGCTATGTTTCTATTACAGTCTTCGACCAAATGTAGGGATGGAATCATGCTGTGGAAAACATCAACAAATGACAAGTAAAATACATCAGATGAATTCCGATAGGCACATAGACTTAGAAGCTAGAGAAATATATACAGTACTATGCACGATATGTTGTCTATACCATATTTTGTGCAATCACAATATAATGAATGAATTACTGAACCATTCTTTAACTCATTGAGTGCCATGGACGTCTTTCGACGTCCAATTAAATAGTGACGTAGAGTGCCACGGACGTCTTTCGACGTCCAATGCGTTTTTTGACGGTGGGACGTCGATCAAAGCCTTCCGCATTTCCTGTACAACTATTGTAGCTATTGGAGGTCTATAACCTATTTTACAGAACCCTTAGGTGGCGACAGTGCTCTCCAGGTTAACAGAAAGGCAGAGAAAAACAGAGAATAAGTCGTTGGGGAAACGGAAATCGCATCGCATCCGTATGCATCGATATGCATGAAGCGTTTTAACGTTAGATGTGCCCGCAGCAGCCAATCTGCTCCCACAATTGAGCTCCTCCATGTCCGCTGCAACAGCCCAGGCCATTCGCATGATCAGCCGTGGAGTTATTATTCTCAACTGGAAGCATAGGAGCCGGTGACAAGCACACGCGGAAGGCTGTAAAAAAGCTGAATGTCGCGCACCCTTCACAGTGCAGAGCAAATTCAGCAGAGAGCCACCTCCCATACAGGAGGAGTGTGCAGTTGAGGCGGGGCGGGGCGGGGGGGGGGGGGGGGGGGGCACGCAGAGCAGCACACAACACTGACCCAGACAGACCCAGGCAGCAGGACAGGGTTGGCAAACGCAAGCCAGAATATCCGATGCCCACCAGCAGCAAATCAAGAAAGCAAAGAAGCTGCAACCAGCAGCGCACGCAGGGGCCAGCGCTGCTGGTTGCAGCTAAAAATATTATTCTGCCAAACAAAATTCCCTGGCCTTCACTGTTTTATTGAAGGAAATTATTTTTGAGGTGTGACTACATCAGAAAATTAGCTTCAGAGTCAGTGATGTGTTTGAAATGTTTAATTTCACAAAAGGGCCATTATCTCAGCTTCTAGAACAAAACTGCTCTTTTTTGTTAAATCAAGCTATCTTCTCCGGCTGATAACTAAAGAACGGAAAATGATATCAATAAACCTGTTTTTGCTGATGATAGAAAAGAGTCTCATCGTTCTTTTTGCGTGTTCATTGTTTACATAGTAATATCACACAATATTCTGTGGGCCTCGAGAAATCACTGAAAAAAGCTCTGAAACTCTGGCACTGGGAGCGTCCGTTCTCCAAAAGTGGCTGGCACTCAATGAGTTAATGATTGTACAGCTCAACACTGAATTGCTTTTTAAAACAGGCCATAATATTATATGCATGGTGTAAAATACAAGCCTGCTTATGATAGTCAATCCCATACTGTATGTGCGGCTAAGTGCATTTTTCACTGTCACCTGCACTCGTCGCCATCATCACATGTGATTTATGTCGCCATCTTGACGTTCCATAATTTGTTACTAAGCGAGAACATTATTAGCCTTACAATGCAAATCAACAGATGGCAAGCTCTGTGCTAGGCTGTGTTCCTCTCAATAGGGCTACATTTCTCCATTACCCTTTTTTATTTACTTTTTGCAATCCCTCACTCTTCCTTTATCTTTTCTTCTGTCTTTATTCTCCTTCCATCTCCCTCTTTTTCCATCTTTTCTCTCCTCTGTTTCTTTCTCCTTCTGGGCTGGTGCTGCAGTACGTATCGACTGGCGACTGGAAGACTACAGCACTCAGCTGTGTTAGAGGAAGCCCTGTGCCAGCCTCAGTACATACAGTACAGAGACACACCTAGAGGGAGGCTACATATGAGGATGCAGGCAGGACAAGACAAACTCTGTCTCAGACGCTCTGTTACGCACACACAACGCGCTCATATCCACATATTAAAAGTGCTGTGTGTGGCATTTTTATATCAGTTGATAATTGCTACATCCAGGTCACAAAGAAACAGAATTTTGAGAATGTCTTGCTTCTGTTATTTGACGTATTTCTGGTTGAGCAGCATGGTGCAGATGGAAAAAGTGGCCAATGTAAACCAATAGGATGTCCATTAGAGAGAGATGGTCATTTGAAGGCAGGCTATAGCCTCTCTTCTAAACTGTCTATGGGTTTGTCCCAGAGGAATGGCCAGCCCCACTAACCAGGCAGTTCATGAAAAGGTTGATGTTTGCGTATCGCTGAGCGGGTAGGGGGTGGGAATCACCAAGGCCCCCCCACGATACGATAATATCAGCATACTTAAGTCACGATAGTACAGTATTGCGATTTTAACAATAGTAACAACTTATAACATTTATTCAACTGCAAAGAGAAAACTTTGCCACCATCTGTTTTATCTAATTAGATAAAGTTTCCAGTCTCTTCATCTCACTTCATCTCACAGCAAAATGGGATTGTCAAGCAGACGGACTAACCAAACCTGTCATAAATCATAAATGTTACGTGCACCCAACAATTTATATCATAAAATACCACGATACTTGGCTTCATGTATCAATATCATATTGTCACAGAAAATATCCCAATCCTATGCTGTATGGACCCCCCCACACACACACACCTTTGTAAAGCCAGGTAGGGATGGTACCTCTCTCTCAGGTCTAGTTTACTCTAGAGAGATGGCTCACTTTTTGCCCAAATGCTGGACACACACACAAAAACGGAGACCTAGATGCTAACACACACACACACACATACACACACACACAGATGTATTAAAAAGCTAAGGAACATATAGGCATGCAATACGCAAACATGCAAGCAAAGACTCACAAACTCATAGAGCTCAGGAAAATGTCTGTCTGAGCGAAAATGTTACCTATTCATTTCTAGTCATTTTCATATGTGTCGCCGCTGTCCACAATGCTTGTGTGTGCCCCCGTCTTTTGCTTCTGTATGCCAGTCCCGTTGTCCTGTGTGTGTGTGTGTGTGTGTGTGCATGCGTGCGTGCGTGCGTGCGTGAGTGAGTGCGCGCGCGGTGAATTTGTGCATCTTGTGTCTGTGAACGCTCCTTATCGGTTACTGCCATTCATGAAACCGCCTCATGGATGAATTTCAGCCGTCATCGCCCCATATTAAAGGGCAGATTTCCTCGTATTGCTATCTTAGTCATTCTGCAAAAGTCGACATTTTGATTAAATCTCCCCAATGTTTTTTTTTTCCTCCTCTGCTTTATGAGTTGTTCTAAGTCCTCAAGATGGAGGAAAAAGCACTCCTGCTAATACCTGTGCCGAAAGCTCATAAAACAACAGGGGGGGGACTGTGGAGTTTTTGTGGAGGAAAAATGTCTACTGCTACAAAATAAAAGCCTAAAAGATGATTGTGGAGGTGCTTTCAACTTGTTTATGATGAAGTCGATCTAATCTCTCTCAATCTCTCTCCTTCACTCCCATCCTTCCCATCTGTCCTTCCTTCCGCTCCTCTCTCGCTCCCTGCATACTCCATACATAGTGATGGGGGCGTGGCTCAGTCTCAGGACGACAGCATCGTGGGGACCAAGCAGTGCCGTCACAGCGTGGCCATCATGCCCATCCCAGGCAGCCTGTCCTCCAGCAGCCCCGACCTGCTGCAGCCCACCTCCAGTGTGCTTGACTTCTCCAACCCCGCAGGTGAGAGGGAGGGAGAGGGAGATACAGAGAGGGAGGGAGAGAGATACAGAGAAGGAGGGAGAGAGATACAGAGAAGGAGGGAGAGATACAGAGAGGGGGGGGAGATACAGAGAGGGAGGGGGGGGGGGGGAGAGGGAGGGCAGGGGAGAGAGGGGAAAAGGGAGAGAAACAATGTCAATGCAGTGACATCAGGGGGGTTGCAGTGTCAAGCATGAAAGCTGGAAGAGGACTATGGATCGTCTCTTTCCATTGGTCGATAGCTCAGTCACTGCAGAGCAGATTTTCAATTGGAATGATGCAACTCACCAATGTGTCAATATGACTCTGATTGGCCCAGACGTGGTCTGCATCACTCATGTGCGACGCCATCTTTACCGTCGCCTTGTTGCCGTTGTTTCTCTCTTACAAGTTGCATTTGATGGATTGATTGGTTGGTTGGTTGGTGGCTGGATTGATTTATTGAACGTACATGTTGGGGAACACAAAGTGAAACTTGTCTCTTATCTGGTCTCCCATGGAGCACAACAAGCATGAGTGAGTATGTTGACATGGGTGGCTCACCTGGTAGAGCGCGTACCACAAAGGCTTAGTCCTTCCCACAGCCAGCCCAGGTTTGAATCCAACCTGTGACCCTTTGTTTCATGTCATCGCCTCTCTTTCTCCCCCTACCTTTCATGTCCTACAGTGTATCTAATAGAGTACTGCAAGGATGATGTATGCTTACGCATTTACACTTCAAAAATAATAAAAGTGGTCCTCATTTGTGAAGATTATCTTGCTGAACATAATGTTTGCTGTTTCATAAACTTTTGTTAACCACATACCTTATTTCAAGCATTAAACCAAAATCCCCATACAAAAATCTTTTACAGGTAGGAACTGGAAGTGCTAACATCCAGGTCTTTCGGACCCATTCCTGCGGTACTCTATAAAGGCAAAATTCATTAAAAAAAAAGTATGTTGATACTCAATTCACAGTGGAAAAAAAGGGGAGCTACTTGGAGTTTTTAGGCAATATTTAATAAGAAGTAATATATCTGTGTACAAGCAGTTACAAAACAGAATATATCTTCATTCTACTACGGGCTAACACTGCCTGAGGAAGACCTGCGTGGTTGAAACGCGTTGCGTTTTGTTTGCCTGTAGTAGACTGAAGATATATTCTGTTTTGTAACTGCTTGTACACAGATATATTACTTCTTATTAAATATTGCCTAAAAACTCCAAGTAGCTCCCCTTTTTTTCACTTTGTATACTAAT
>NC_139623.1:38957052-38960567 GCF_964638095.1 Poromitra crassiceps
GTATTAGCATAGAGGAATAAAGCCCTACCTATCATTATATTAGCATAGAGGAATAAATTAGTACCTATCATTATATTAGCATAGAGGAATAAAGCCCTACCTATCATTATATTAGCATAGAGGAATAAAGCAGTACCTATCATTATATTAGCATAGAGGAATAAAGCCCTACCTATCATTATATTAGCATAGAGGAATAAAGCCCTACCTATCATTATATTAGCATAGAGGAATAAAGCAGTACCTATCATTATATTAGCATAGAGGAATAAAGCCCTACCTATCATTATATTAGCATAGAGGAATAAAGCAGTACCTATCATTATATTAGCATAGAGGAATAAAGCCCTACCTATCATTATTTTTCGTTTGCCGCCAGAAGCTCGTCAGAAGCCCGATCTTATTTGGTATTTTTATCCGGTTTTAAGCCACAATTTTAAGTTGCACGTTTTAGTCACTTGTTATGTTGTATCTTATGCTTAATTCGGCCAAACTGTTTTAGCGATTGGTCGTTTGGATTGATAACCATTGTGACTGAACCACCGGCTCCTGACTGCTGCTTACCTCGGCTTGTGTTTAGCATTGAACATGTAGCCGCCCCGGTAAACAGTTTTGTTTTTACCGGAGATTTGAATCAACATCATCAGTGGATTTACCCGTGTCTATCCCGGGACATTTTCCCTCAAGGAAGTCTACCAGACAAAAACTTACCAGAGGTGATCCATCCGCAGCGGGCCCAATTCCTGGGCCCTCCGTGGTAAGTTTTCAACTTCGCCTCCCAGAGTTGGATTTCTGCTGTCTTGCCACCGCTGCGGGCTCCTCTTGGAGCCCGAGCGTGTAAGTTTCTCTCCTGCTCCTCTGTTTTCCCGTGCGGCGCTCTGGTGGTTTTTCCTCCGTCTGCTTGGCTGTGGTTTGTCCATCTGTTGCAGTTGTGATGGCCCCAGCGGCAGAGGTGACCGAGCTAAAGAGTGAACTGCGCTCCATTGAACGGCTCATTGAAGATCTCCTCCAGCGGCAGACGCAGCTGTGTTCCCGGCTTACTGCCATCGAGCCTGCGGGTAGCCAGCGCGCCCTGGCCTCGGAAGCAGCGGCCGCCTCGGTCCAGTCCTCACCTCCCTCCTGGGCATCCATAGTAAGGAGGCGCAGGCGATCCATTCCCCTCTTCGACCCGTACAGCAGCGGCGATGATAACATTCCTCTCTCAAACTTTTTCTCTCCCCTGGCTGACTTTCCCCTGGAGCCTGTCCTCTTCCCCACTACACCGCCTGCTCGAAGAATAGTGTCGGCCATCAGTCGGCGCCCTCCACCCGGCAATCCCTCTTCGCCTCTGGGCTCCTCATCTCCTGCTCACCCCGCCGCAGCTAATTTGGCTACAAAATCAACAGCATCAAAAAGGCGCTCCTCGCCTAACGTTAGTGCATCCTCCTACCGCTCTCCCTCGGGCAAACGTCCCCGTTTATCATCCTCAATGTCCGCAGGTAACATCAGTCCCGGTGGCGCTGCTGAAATTGCTGGAAACGCCCCCCTCTCCACACAGCTGTCCGACCACATAGCGTTAGCCTTGCCAGGTAATGCTAATGTGGCTAATGTTGCTAACCAGCTCCCTCCCAAACTCTCCGTTTATGGTGCCTCTGGAAACTACAAAAATCCCGAAGTCCTGATTCTAGGAGATTCTATCATCAGATTTGTAGAGCTACCCGGCGCTGTAACTTACTGCCTTGCTGGTGGCAAAGTTAGAGACTTTATTGAACTCGCACCAACGCTGCTTGATCTGCACCCGTCGGTGCAGAAAGTCATAGTGCACGCAGGCACTAATGACGTCATGGACAGGGAGTCCTGCAAACTCCAAAATGAACTGGAGTCCCTGGCGCTTACTCTTGAGAGCTTAGGTAAAACCTGCTATCTATCAGGTCCCATCCCAACTGTGTCAACTAGATCCGAACGTTTTAGCCGTCTTTTTAGCCTCCATCAGTGGATGAACACCTTTTGTATAGCGACAGGTTTGGGTTTTATCAGCAACTTTGATGCGTTTTGGACTGAGCATGTTCTATATAGACCTGACGGCTTACACCCAAATGGGATGGGTACTAAGTCACTGATGTCAAATTTTATTAATTTTCTTGCTTTCAGTGCTGTCTCGGTTGACTCATTTTGACCCTCATCCCAGCATGACCCTAATAACCCTACCCCCCCTCCAGTCACACCCACTCTTATTAGAGAGGGTCCTGCTGAAAACCATGTACTCCACAGTTTTATCCCTGTCATCATTAGTATAAACCGGGTTCTTAAACATAAGACCCAAAACTGTCAAAACCAAAATAATATTATCCATATTAAGCCCTCAGTTTCTCTACCCCCCACCATCTCTGTCACTTCCTCCATGCGGTTGGCTCTCCTCAATATGAGGTCACTTGTAAATAAGTCTTTTTTATGTAATGATTTTATGCTTTCAAATGATATTGATCTTTTTATGCTCACTGAAACCTGGTTGTCACTAAATGACCATGTGCCCCTACTTGAAGCCAGCCCACCTGGGTATCGTTTTTTAAATCAGCCCAGACAAACTGGCAGGGGCGGTGGCATTGCCCTTTTTTATAAAGATAATCTTAAATGCTCCAGCTTTGATCTAGAGCCGTCTAGCTCATTTGAAGCTCTTTCTTTTGTAATAAAAGGAGATTCTCCTTTTCTTTGCCTGATAATTTATAGACCGCCCAGATACGATCCCAGCTTTTTAAATGAATTCGCTGAACTGCTGTCCTCAATTACGACAAAATTTGATCGATTTCTGATCGCTGGAGATTTTAATATCCACGTCTGCTGTCCTGACGTCACACTGGGTCGCGAGTTTTTAAGCCTTATTGAGTCTTTTAATCTTGTTCGTGCCTTGACTGGACCTACTCATTTGAGAGGTCACACCCTTGATTTAGTTTTATGCCACGGCATATCGGTCCCAGATGTTGACTGTCTGGATGCATGTAACTCTGACCACCAATGTCTTATGTTCAACCTGTTATTGCCCTGTGCTACATGCATCTCAGCTCCCAAAACCAGTTCTAGAATTTTTAACTCTTCCTCTGCTGCCAAATTTAATTCAGCTTTTAGCCCCCCCACTGTATGCTCTCGCTCGTCTCCCTCTGCGTGCACGCTTTTAAATGATTTTAATAATATGTGTTCCTCCATTTTAGACGTTATCGCTCCTTTTAAGACTAGAAAAGCGAGTCGTTCTTCTATGCCCTGGTTAAATGAAAATATTCGAGTGCTGAAACAACGTTGCCGAAAGATGGAGCGCTTGTGGAAAGCAACTAAACTCACTGTCCATCTGGAGCACCTTAGGTCTCTTCTTAAATCTTTTAACGCAGAGGTTAAGCTTTCTAGATCCTGGTACTTTGCTTCATTAATTGAATCTAACAAGTCAAATCCAAGAACCTTGTTCAATGTCGTGAGCAGTGTCATAAACCCGCCTCAGGCTCAGATTCTAGATGCCTCCACTGAAAAATGCGAAGCATTTCTTTCCT
>NC_139623.1:38960767-38985767 GCF_964638095.1 Poromitra crassiceps
TAGCAGTTGTAGCTTGCATTATGCTTCCATGGATCATACTACAGATATTGATGATAATTTTATACCTATGTTTTATTCTAATTTATAACTCTGCTCTGAGACTGTCTCTGTATGTAGACCATGCATCGGGCGATGCTAAAATCCTAGTGTGATGTTTAATTGTGCTTTTGTGTGTGTGAGTAAAACCTTTTGATTCTGTCATTTCTCTGCGCCTATCCCTGGTCTGACCTTAATTATGTGATTCCACTGCTATGTGTTTGATAATGGCGTATTTGTGTGCCCGGTTGAACGTGTTGTATGTTTTGTGCTCCTAATATTATGAAATTAATTTCAACAGTATAAGATATTAAGTGCAAATACATGCATGAAAGTATTAATAAAGTCTGTAATACAGACTTTAACAGGGTGTGTAAAACGGCAGCAGTAGTAAAGGTAGTAGAAGATATTGAAACCAAAAAGAGAATGTCAAATAGGTATATGACATATGTTTGATGATGTCATCTCTGTGCGCCCACCACCCACAGCTGGACCTGTGGTATGTGATCCTGAACGGGGCAGTGGAGATCAGCCACCCCGAGGGAAGAGTGGAGACTCTTTGCATGGGGAACAGCTTCGGCATCTCTCCCACACTGGACAAACAGTTCATGAGCGGAGAGGTTCGCACCAAGGGGGACGACTGCCAGGTGAGGAAGAGAGACAAGTACTTGCATCGCCCTCGATGCGTTTGTTAGCGAAGCTAGGAGTGTGTGGCAGCGTTTCGTTATTCTGCTTAAGAGAGAGTGATGATGATCCATTTGAAAAACTTACAGAAAATATAATAGAAAAATCTGAAATGTTTTCTGAAATGTATATTATGGAGGTTGTTAGGGCTGCAACTAACAATAATTTTCATTATCAATTAAACTGTTGATTATTTTCTCGACTAATCAATTAGTCGTTTTGACTATTTGGTCTATAAAATGTCACAAAATGGTGAAAATCGATCACTTTTTCCAGAAAGTCCAAGATGACATCCTCAAACTTCTTCTTTTGTTCTCCTGACCAACAGTCCACTGCCAAAAGATAATCAGTTTACTGTCATGAAGATTAAAGAAACCAGAAATTATTCACATTTGAAGTAATGCGAACCGAAATCTTTGAAATTAGTGCAGTATTAACCAAGATCGCTTCAGTTGGCAGCCACTTTTCCCACATGCCCCTACTGCAGTAGGTGCAGCAGCACTACTTTTTTCTCCATCCAGTCTCCATTTCTCCAAACTGGGACCTCGCTGGCTGCATTCTACACAAGTACTTCATACAAGCCCACATGAAAGATTAAACAACTATCGCTTTGGAATCATCTGATCCTGTCAGTGGTAAAAACAAGCTCATTTACTGTAGTGCAGTAAGGGCATGTGGGAAAAGCAGCTGCCAACTGATTTCTGTTCACATTACTTAGTTATACATAAAGAAATATGAAAATAGAGTCCAGGTTGAAAAATACCAAAATTCCTTAATACGGTAATTAATAATTTCCTTTTCCTCCTTTAAGAAGCTGAAACGAAAGAATTGTTGTTTTTTTCTTAAAAATTAGTCTAAACGATTAATCAATTATTTAAAAACAAGGTTTGTGATTAATTTTCTGATGATCGACTAATAGATTAATCGACTAATCATTGCAGCTCTAGTGAATGATGTATGAATATTTTATTTTCGTGTCATGCCACTTTGTGGCCCATCCCATACGGGATTATATGACACCTCAAGATACACAAAAACAATACACAAAAACCACATCTAGTGGTTGTTTGCAACCACACACATCATTGCACCTCTGAATTTAGACTTCTTCATCTCCTTGGAGAATCACAATGGCATAATTTTTGTTATTCCTTCAAAAATATGGCATCATGGATGCCGGTTCCCAGGTCCAGTGTACGTGTTGCCATGGAGCAGTGTTTTTCTCAGATTGTCTGATAACATCCTTTTAGCAGCGTCTCTTTTGTCTCACGTTTGGTTCTTAGTCAGCGCTTAAGAGGAAGCCAGTCTTAATATAGATCTAGCAGTTGTAAAAGCAGCTACTGGTGGTTACAGCCCCTCTCTCAGGCTCCAAACTGCCCAGTTCCTCCACCATACACATCATTTCCTATCTGCAGACAGACACACAGGAAGTTACAGAGCTAGCTTGGCGAGGCGAGGCGAACCAAGAAAGTGGTGATTTAGTGAAGGGAAGCATCACAAGTGACGGTGCTGCGGACAAGTAGAGGAGCACGGACGGCCGGAGAGTCACGGCACATTCTGTTCCCTGCAACATTATGGGGAATCAGTGTAGCTCTGTACTGTAGTGAAGGATACTTTTGCCAGTTGGCTCATTGAGTTTTTTTGTGATTGTTGCGATAAAGAATTGCAGCAGCTTTTCTCAAATATTGCAATGGAATTTCTGAAGTTTTATGTGATTTTTGTTTTTGCTGTAAAATTGCAGGAACTGTCAAAAATTGCAAGTTGAGGAATCTGTTTTGCCATTTTTAGAGAGAATCGCGGGAATTTTGAAAAATTGCAAGCCCCTGCAAATAATGAGGAGATTGGTTGAATTTGCATTAATTATTGCGATCGCAGAATCGCAATTTCCTGGGATTTAATGGGATTTTAGTTCGGGAGGGAAAGAGAGCGTGGTCGGACCTTCCTCCGTTCGTCCGCCCGTCCCTCCATGCCTCTCTCTCCCTGCCCCCATGGCTCGGTCGATGCTGCTGTTGGAGCACCCGGCCATGGTTCAGAGTAACGTCTTCCTCTACTACAAGTTCACCCGCTGTCCCCATGTCGTCCTCGACCAGTTCGTCTGCATCGCCCAGGAGGACTACTGGCGCATCCTCAACCACGTGGAGAAGAACACGCACAAGGTGGAGGAGGAGGGCGAGATCGTGATGGTGAAGGAGCACCGCGAGCTCGACCGCAGCGGCACCAGGAAGGGCCACATCGTCATCAAGGTGAGGGCGACGACGGTGTCTGTGATCCTTTCATAAAATAATTTTGAAGAAATTCCAAACTGGAAGGACATAACGAAAATTGGCTGACCTTGAGCTTGACTGAGTTTGTACCTCTCCTGTATATACATTGTTATGAAAGTGCGTGGGTAGAAGAGGGATGTTTTAAAGCCATCCAAGATAATAAGTGAGAAAGGCACAGTGCCAAAATAGGCCGGTTCTCTCCATGGCCATCCAGATTTGTGCATGGACTTTTGTACTTTTATATTTCAGCTAATGATAATGAAATGTGTAAGTTATTTCTGCTTTATTAGATCAGAGAGCATGCAGTGAGTGTCATGGGAACAACGGGGTAGTGGGAGGATAACTTGAGTCCAAAATGGGAAGTGTTTTGAGAGGGATGAACTGGGATGCCATTCCCTTCCCATCAGTAGCACATAGTGTCAGCACATGCCAGAGATGGGGACTTGGACTTGAGTCGCACTTAAGTCACACACACAGTGACTTGAGACTTGACTTGAGACTTGTCCTCAAAAAAGAATTTTTTGGGTTTGGGACTTGTGAACAATCTTTATTTTTCTTTAATTTATATACAGATCCTTTCCAAAAAATTTGAATATCATGGAAATATCATGGCATCAAGGCAGTATTTAAAGCAAAAGGATTCCCGACCAAGTATTGAGTGCAGGCATGAACATAACTTTTCAGAAGATCGACATTTCTGTTTTGAAAATACTGGTTTTTGATTGGTTTTATGTGATATTTAATTTCTTGAAATACTGTTTTGGGGGGTTTTATGAGCTGGAAGCCAGACTTATGCAAAGTTAAACAAATAAATACTTGAAATACTTTACTTTGTGTGTAATTAATCTAATCTATCATCTATGAAAGTTTCACTTTTTGAAAGGAATTATGGGAAAAAACTAACTTTTCCATGATATTCAAATTTTTTGGAAAAGATATGTATATTTTTTGGTGCATTAACATTAAGGACATGTCTAATGTCATCTCTAATCATTGCTGCTACTGTATTCTAATAGATAAGGAATTAGGATAATACAGTACATGCTTTGAATTCCTTAGTTTTAGTTATGCAGTGTTCTAAGCAGACTGGATGGCATCTAGCAGATGAGGGAACGCTCATCCATAGGGACTTCAGACTTGACTTGGACTTGCCCCTCAAAGACTTCAGACTTGACTTGGACTTGTGACCAAAGACTTGAGACTTGCCTTGAACTTGCAAAAAATGACTTGTGAGCATCTCTGGCACATGCTGCTCCTTGTTACAATAGGTTTGAAGGGAAAAGCAATGAGTGGCAGCATGGTGTCCTAATGGTTAGAGAGACCGCCTTTTGACCAGACCAGCCCAGTTTGATCCCCCATGTCAGAAAGCATCTGCCCTAAAGTGTGAGCAAGAACCCCCTCTAGTCTCATACAGTAGGTGATGTTCTGTATCTCACTCTGTCCTCTGATCTACCTGGAGGGAGCAGGTGAAGATAATTACCCTACAGGAATCAATCATGTACATTATTACTGTATTTTCAGTTATCATTACAAAATGATGAGTTTAGCCCC
This sequence comes from Poromitra crassiceps, assembly GCF_964638095.1. NCBI lineage: Eukaryota > Metazoa > Chordata > Actinopteri > Beryciformes > Melamphaidae > Poromitra > Poromitra crassiceps. The sequence goes on from NC_139623.1 coordinate 38,965,303, forward strand.
GGTAGATTGGATGGAGTCACCGCTGGATGGAAGAGAAGTGAAGTTTGACTTTTGTTAAATAACTTGGATTCAAGCAATAGATTTGGCCCTTGATCACTGGGGAGGTTTGATCTTCAAGGTTGGGGTCAAGCTCAATTGCTAATAAGTGAATAAACCTAACTCCACCCAGAGCTCAACATAACTGGAATAACTAAAATGTTTGTTTTTTTTGTTTTTTGTTTTTAATCATTAAGCACTAAATACACTGAAATGCCTTGGATTGATTTGAAAATCGCCTCATTATAAATTGAACATGTCCTCGCGTATCTTACAGAAACATCGATGCCTTTGCACGGTGTTCTCAGTTGATGGTTTAGAGGCACCGTAAGCACTATTAGTGTTGGCCAGTGAATTAGCTTGTACGTTACACGGCCGCGTGCTCGCTCCAAGGCCTTTCCATCCTCTTCCCGGGCCTCCAGAGGCAGCCAGGTATTGATCGGATAATGGGCCTGAATAATTCTCCTGGCTGCTGCTCCAAGGAAGCCTGCCGACTCCGAAACACGTCCAGTGGACATGAGTCAATTCACAAGTGTTAGCATTTCTGCTTCTGTTTTTGGCTTTGTTCTTTTTGTGTCAGATGAAAACGGATGCCTTTTCTAGTTTCTATTCCCTGTCACATGAATCGTTTCCCCCAGCAACCTCTGCTGTTAGGCAATCAGAGATCTCAGTGAAAACAGAAGTGTTTTATGTTCCGTGGACACTGTGTGGCCTCATTAGGAGTAAGCAAAGGAGTATGAACTATTGCAGCCTCATTTTCTGTGTAAATAGTCTACAATCCTATCAACTTCATTACTAATAGGACTGGGTTAAAAAAAAAATCGATATATCGATATCGAATCGATATTCTTTTGAAGAACTGATATCGATTCATAAATCCCCCTATCGATCTTTTAATATAATGCCTTTTCTCATGGATGCTTGAAGCTTTAACCCCGTTAGGCTCGCGTGGTTTGGTTCTTAGCGCAACGAGATCTCGTAAACATCTGTGACATTTTTAATAATGCACCAGGTTAGAGGGTTCCTTGTACAATTTACAGCATTCTTTCATTGAGAATCGCTTTCCTATCCAAGCAAAATTTGTATTGTACGATATCGAATCATATCGAACTGGAAATCGCATTGAAACGAATTGGGATCTTGTGTATCGGAATCGTATCAAATCGGGAAATGGCGATACCCAGCCCTATTATATAGGTGGTTTCAGGTGGTTTTTCCACCAACAGTAACACGTAACTTCCTTAACACCCCTAGTCAGGTGTCGAAACTGCTTCTGCCAACACTTTTTATTTTTATTTAAGGTATTTTAATACCTTAGTAACAAAAGTGCAGTTTGCATTTGTGTGTGTCAAACAGTCCCGATTTATGCGGGAGTCTCCCGAGTTTTCTCCTGCTGTGCTCCTGATTAGTTCATTTCTCCCGCTAATCTCCTAATTTGTAGGATATGTGTCATGGTACCTGACAACCTAGTCTCGCTTGCCAGCCTCCCTTCCCTTCCGGGAGAGGAGTCTGGCGGCGCTGGCCACCATTATGGAATTGCGATGGGCGACGCTTAGCGGCAGTGCCCTTGGAAAATAGTTTCCAACAAACCAACTTGTAAATTTCTGCCGTTAGCTTGCCAGCTAGTTAGCGTTGTTGTTTTCACTGCGGCGGCAGGGGACTATTTACAACGACACACAGAGAGGAGGGAGCGGAAGCCACTCTGATTGACATGGTCGGAGCCAATGACAGAGCTTCTTAAGCGGGGAGTGGAAATCCAGCCGCGTCTGAAATCGATGCTTCCAATGGGAGAGCAGCTGTAGAGCAGGGGAGGGCTTATGCCAGCAGCCTGCTTCCGTGCCGCCAGACTCCTCTCCCGGAAGGGAGGGGAGGCTGGCCAGCGAGACTACTGGCAACCCAACCCAGAGGCAGTGACGAGTGACGCACGGTGCATAACTGCGTCACTGCACTCGCTCAAGCTCTCGGTGGAGGACCGCAGTCGTACATGTCCCAAGAAGTAGAGTTGCACTGCCAAATTTCAGTGCGAGACCTTCCCGTTTATTTTTTTTCCAGATTTGTTATCCCATTTTTATCCCCCATTAGTGCTAATTTGAATTTATTTATCCTGGTTGCTGCTCCACCCTCTGCCGATCTGGGGAGAGCCGAAACTGGATCCATGCTTCCTCCGAGACATGGGCAGTAGCCAGCCGCTTCTTTTCACCTGACGGGAAGCTTCACCGGTAGGACATAGCACGTGGGAGGATCCCGAACGACCAGAGGAGGCACTACTTCAGCGCCAGGATATTGCATGTTTTTGGTGAGGGGGGTTCCTATACACGAATCCACCAGCCAATTTGTGTAGTCCGCCATCTAGTGACGCCGCCATTACTGCGGTGGCAGGTAGACTGTGCTGATGGCTGTTGCAGACTGCAGTAACGCTATGCCAAATAAATGACAGCGTCATGAGCTGGATTGATGACGTGAGACAGTGGCCCCCAGTTACTGATGAAGGTACTATCTTATTATGGATGGGGATAGTAATTATTCAAATTGTAAATAGCGGAAAAAAGACCACTTAACGAGCCGCATTTCAAGTGACGTTATTGCCGCATTTCAAGTGACGTTATTGTGTAAACATGCTAATGTTAACGTTACTGTAACTAGCTAGCTAGAATAAACAATCAAGTTGCATGTAATCATTGCACACCAATTACATTAGTAAAAATAAAAAAAATACAAATTTGTGTTTTTTATAGGTATTCAAGAGTATTTTATTAATCGCCTGGCTTGTGATGAGCAACAGAATGCCAACTACAGGTCTCTCATAGAGGGTCAAAATGACCTGAACTCGGGATGGATTGGCTAAATATTGCACAATCTACCAGATGATGAACACATCATTCTGAAAGGACCTGTCCGATATTCACAGTCCATCAACAACCATCATAATGTTGACATAACCCATGTCATAATCACTGTTAGCTTAGGCTAGGCAGCTGCATGCCACATTAGCAAACACCATGCGTTTTGCAAGCTATGTTTTGCAAGCTAAAACCTATGTTGAACTATGTCGTTTTGCAAGCTATGTAGCCTATGTTCCCCACCATAGAACACGGTGGGGAAAATGACGTTAGCAAACATGCTTAACATTGACACCAAAGACAAACAAGCCGTGGAAGCACAGAGGCGAACTTCTACCATATTCCATATCTACTGACACTCTCAATGTTTGCACTTGATAATTTTTGTGATGTAAATTTTAGATGCTCACTTCTGATCACATCTTTTGTACATGTATGTTTATTTTATCATTAGCGGTATTTATTTTACTGTGAGTTATGAATTTAAGACTAAAAAAGTACATCCTTGTATTTATTCTATTAATTTGTGGTGTAGGGGGGTGGTGGTGGTATTGGGGTTACATTGAGGATAAGCCATTCACCGATACCCCAAATCTCCCTCTTTTTAACAGCCCAATGTTGGCAGGTATGGTGTGTGTGTATGCGTATGTGTGTGTGTGTGTTTGTGTGTTTGTGTGTGTGTGTGTGAGTGTGTGTGTGTGAGTGTGTATGCGTGTGTGTGTGTGAGTGTGTATGCGTGTGTGTGTGTGTGTGTGTGTGTGTGTGTGTGTGTGTGTGTGTGTGTGTGCGTGCGTGTGTGCGTGCTTGTTGATGGGTGGCTGACTGCTCCATTTGATATCTGCATCTTTCTAGTTGATGTCCTTGACTCCTTGTCACTTTTATGATTAATGTGGACATAATTTATTCAAATATGTATGTGCGCGTGTGCTTGTGCACATCCTTGCTTGTCTGTATGTATGTGTGCGTGTGTGTCAATGCTTGTCTCTGTGTGTGTGTGTGTGTGTGTGTGTGTGTGTGTGTGTATTGTGTGATTGTGGGTATCTACAGTATGTCTATGTGTGTTTGTGTGTGCTGTGTTTCCCTGCTGCCTTACTTCCATGTGTTGTGTGTGTGTGTGTGTGTGTGTGTGTGTGTGTGTGTGTGTGTGTGTGTGTGTGTGTGTGTGTTGTGTGTTTATCCCAAGCCCCAACCCCTCCCACTTTCCCTTGAAGTTGCGGAAGTGTTTGTTTAAGCTGTAATTCCTCAAATGGCCACTTGAGGCAGGGCTCAGGAGTCCCGTTGTTCCTGTTTAAATGCCCAACTTTCTACCTGTAATTAAACATATTTACAGCATGGGCCTTATCACGGTTTTGGTCTATATAGCTAATTTCACCTTTTCATAACATGTGTGGGGGGGAAATATATGTTATAACTCGCCCGTTTACATTTGATAAGGGTTTAAAGTTATGCATAATTAAGGGGGTGTCCAAGTGAGTGAGGGGCGCTGCTCTGCTGAGCGGCCACAGCCCAGACTGTTTGCTGTGCTGTTGCTATGCTAACGTTAGGCTGACCTGGCGGTCGCGTTTGTGGTCTTGCGGTCTTTTTGTCAATATTGGACAGTAAACATGCCTTCTTGCGATGCAGTTGGTTGTATTAACCGTACCTCAAAGAAAGGTGGTTTCCACTTTTTTTCGGTGAGTGAATGAAGTTGTTGGTGGTCACTGCTAACGTTTGACCATGGACTGTAAATAGCCTTTTACATAGCCATCTGTGCTAATAATGCTAGCATAACATCCTTTTCACACACAGAATATATACCGAAATGCTAGACTTGATCATGGACTTAATGTTAATCAAAAACGGCCGCACTCATAACGTTAAGGTGTGTTTGACCTGGTGTTGTCTGCGGCCGGGGCAGATCAGGAAGTGAAATGAAACGGTTTGCGGCAGCCACTTCGGCCATAACCACAAAATAACAAAATAACTTCCAAACAAACTGTTAGAATATAACGAGAGATGTTCGCAAGAGTAGCAAGCCCCTGGATGTAGTGAGCATGGCGTTCTCCTTGTTTATGGTCTGTTGCTAGGCAGAGCGAAACGGTTGAAGGCAGGCAGCTGCCGTAAACCGTTTCGTTTCACTTGCTGGTCTATCCCGCCCGCCGGAAGACTCTATAATCAAGGCTCTATAATCAAGGCTCTATAATCATCAAGAGAGCGATCTCCGATTCACACGGCTTTGGTCTCAGCTACTATTATAGGTAAGATGTGATGCATCAATATTACATTTAGACTGTTTAATAACAATCGAAAATCTTGCTCGTAGCTGCTTTAAGACCAGATTGTCAATAAACGATCTTCGACTTTCGATAATAAAAGTCGATCTTGATAATAAAAACGATGATTCGAAAATTCGAAATTCATTGCCCATCCCTAACATACATGTACTGTATGTTTGACACCCTAGGGCACCCCGGAGCGTCTGATCCTGCACCTGGTGGAGGAGCCATCGGTGGTGGACCCCACCTACATCGAGGACTTCCTGCTGACCTACAGGACCTTCCTGTCCAGTCCCATGGAGGTCGGCAAGAAGCTGCTGGACTGGTTCAAAGTCGACAACCTCCGAGACACAGTGAGTGTTCAGGGTTTTTCCTGCAGAGAGGCATTTTTGGCGACCTTTAAAGAGGTTTTAGCCACCCCCCCACCCCCCCCTTCAAAGTTAAAGTCACATTTGTACAGTACGTTGTTTGAAACTTGGGGTGCTGTGAAAACACATTACTCCATAATCTCTGACAGAGATTGATAGATTTGTGTTCAGGATAACTCTATACACTAACTGCATGATTGGACTGATCATGCTTACTGCCGTGCGTAGTCACCTCCCAAAGACCCATTCTGAGCCAGGAAAGACCTGTGCGTGGGTGTGTGTCTGAGTGTGTGTGGGTGAGAGTGCGTGCGTGCGTGCGTGCGTGCGTGCGTGCGTGTGTGTGTGTGTGTGTGTGTGTGTGTGTGTGTGTGTGTGTGTGTGTGTGTGTGTGTGTGTGTCTGAGTGTGTGTGTGGGTGAGTGCATGCACGAGTTCATCTCTGTGGCTGCGGAAGTGGAGCGTGAGGTTTGTGCACGTGGATGTGAAAGTGTGTGTGGGTGTGCACATCAAGAAGGTGTGTGTGTATGTATGTGAGAGTTGAGGTGAGAGTGGACAAGAAAGGTCATATGGATTGAGTGGCCTGGACTGGGTAAATGCTTTGTGTGTGTGTGTGTGTGTGTGTGTGTGTGTGTGTGTGTGTGTGTGTGTGTGTGTGTGTGTGTGTGTGTGTGTGTGTGTGTGTGTGTGTGTGTGTGTGTGTGTGTGTGTGTGCGTGTCTGTGTGCGTGTGTGTGCAGAATAAGCTTATGAGTATGTATACTGCGGTGGGAGTGTGTGTGTGTGTGTGTGTCTGTGTTTTGTATACTCAGTTTACAATGTGTGGTTCTATGTGCTCTTATTGTCTCGTGTGTGATTGTTTGTGTTTATGCGTCCTGGTGGAAATGCATGTGTGTGCCGCTCAGCTGGCGATCGATAAGAGTTGAGCTGGCTCAGCTGTCTTTGAGCCTAACAGAGATTTGTCAGGGCCAGACACTCCCATAGTACATCACTGATTTAGCCTAACATTAGTCTTGTGCTGTCAATAGTCTTCTATGGGGTTGTCACTCGGCCTCATCATCTTTGGCCCCGTTAAAGGCGAGCCAAACCTGTTGAGAATTGAGAGTATGGAAAGAGAGAGAGATACTGATAGGGCTTTCGCACCGGCAGGGCTCCGTGCCGGTTCCGGTTCTGGTTCCAGAACCCTAAGTTGAACCGGCCGGCGCGTTCAGACCGAAAAAATAATTGGTTTGGAACCTGAAAAGTTGGTTCTCAGCGGAACCAAAATTTAGTTGGTTTTTCCTTGGGAACCGTGACATCATCAGTGGGCGTGTCTCATTCTAGGCTGTGAAAACGAGCAGGAAGGAGAAGAAGGCAGTGACAGAAAAATGGAGAAAAATAATTTGCAGTGGTCTCCTGAGGAAACCAAATGTTTAGTGGCGATTTGGGCATCTACCGAATCTCAAGAAAAGCTAGAAAGCAGTACAAGAAAGAGCAAGTCGTATGCCGAACTTGCGGAAGAGATGGCCATGGCTGGGTTCACTCGAACGCCAGACCAAATAATTAATAAACTTAAAAAACTGAAGAAGGACTCCCGAATAATGTCCTCCCACTTTGGTTCCGCTTAAACTGGTGTGAACATGGGCTGGTTCGCCAGAAAGCACCAAGGTTCTGAGACTCCAGAACGAGCCAGAGCCAGAACCAGAACCGTGTCTGTCTGAAAGCGGTATGAGTGACATGAGAGCGAGAGAGTGTGGAAAGAGAGAGAGATGCAGAGCGACATGAAAGAGACAGTGTGGAAAGCTTTTGTACAGAGGCATGTTTTTGTTTTTACGTCTTCATATTATACTTGCAGTTATCTAGGCAATGTTGAATTCTATTAGTGAACAAATAGGTAACATGTAACATCACATTAGCATTATATTCACCAAATCTTGCTTCAAACGGCCCGAATTTTTCGGTGCCGACCTTTGGTCGCCGGCATGTGTGTCCGCGTGTGTTGGCCTGGCCTGCATGGTATCTAATGCCCGGCCTGAATTATGGTCCCAGTCTGCCCCCGTTATCTGTGTATGCATACCTGCTAACTGATTGGATTATTGAATGTAGTTCCGGTTTGATTGTATTTATACGCCATTTCCGCCTGACTCAGCACAACGCTGCTGAAGGCTACCTGCTGAAAAGCGTACGTTGTTTGCTGCTGTACTAAACCTTATTAAACACATAAATGACATTCTAGAGTGCTGGCCTTTTCTCCCTGTTACGTTTCTACCTTGGCCCTGCACCTTGATTTACTTTATTTTGGAGTGTGCTCGCTACTGCTGTCGTTTGACAATTGTATCGTGAGCCATGTATCGTGATACGTATGGTAGCATGAGGTCCTTGCCAATACCCAGCCCCAATCTTAATGTCTTGGGGGAATTTCTTCACAGGGATGGAAAGTATTTGCTTGGTACTGTAAACCATACTGATCATGTGAACTCACATTCTGTTTCCTTCTGCAGTCAGTCTGGCCTTCAGCCCGCCCCTAGCGATTTCCAGAATTTACAACGTGCACGGGCCAATCAGGTACCTGCCTCGCAGTTGACAACGTAACCGGCCAATCTGGGACGCCCGCCGGCCAAACAGTATGCCGGCTCCCGAAGCAACGTGCCGTAATGTTGACGTTAGTAGAGTAAACAAACACAGCCATAAGTGCCGTTATTGCAGAAATAGACAATAACAACAATTAAACAAGAACAACAGTATGCAGCAATGGAGTTTCTCGGCAGGGGGAAAAAAATGTTTTCGACGTTCTACCGAGTGGATCTGTATTGGATTTGGCCACGCTGATTGGCTGAAAAGTAGTCTGCCAAGGCAAGTAGCCCCACCCACTGAAATGGCTGTGGACGGTCTGGAGGTCAGACTGATCCACAGAAGGAAACGTGAGTTCACATGATCAGTATAGTTTTACCAGGCTACAAAAGTATCATACATGACCCGCCAACCGCTAGAACACATTCACCTTCCTCAAATCTCATCAAAGTGACGTGTATTCTTACATAGTGCAAGGTCTTTGAAGAACTGCTTCCATAACTATTACTAACCGAGTACTTTCCTCAACGCTCTCATCAAAGCCACTTGTACTCCCACATAGTGCAAGGTCTTTGAAGAAGAACTGCAGAATTGAAGTGAAACATTGAGGGGAACTGCATATAAAGACGTGTGACGTGTGTCTACCCTGAATAAAGCTCTCATTGTGTGTCCAGGTGACGAGAATAGTGCTGCTGTGGGTCAACAACCACTTCAACGACTTTGAGGGCGACCCGGCCATGACGCGCTTCCTGGAGGACTTTGAGAAACTTCTAGAAGCCACAGTAAGATCAAATTCGTGCACGAGTTGTTTTACAGTGTACTGTAGTTTAGTTTTAGTTCAGTTCTTGCTTTGCATTGCACCCTTCTTCAACAGAACATTTGAATCCAGTTCTAAGCATTCGCAAGCGATTGCTCTCCAAGTTGTTTTTCTTCCCAAACCTACATAGCACACTTTTGAACAAAAAACATTTTCAATGCAGCGCTCCTCGTGCTCATCCGTCTGCTTTTCTGACTCTCACTTTTCTCACTCCTTTTCTCACTCCAGAAAATGAAGGGTCACTTGCGGCTGTTGAACATAGCGTGTGCAGCCAAGGCCAAGTGGAGGCAGATCACTCTGCAGAAGGCGTCCAGGGAGTCACCGCTATACTTCAGCCTGCAGGGCGGCAGTGAGAGGGGCTTCGGCATCTTCGTGGAGTCGGTGGAGGAGGGGAGCAAAGCCGCAGAGGCAGGACTCAAACGGGGAGATCAGGTGAGAGGACATGTGGTACCACACTGATATCATATAGGAACTTGTGTCGTAACTGGGGAGCTAGTTAACATTATCTTAATCTAGCATCCTCATGTTTGCTTCCATTTATTTATACAACTTCGAATAAAACCTTTCTGACAAAATACATTTGTTTTGATTGAGAAAGACTGCTCAGCTGGGCCTCGTATCTCTTGCATTTATTGTGACAAATTGTAATACCATACAATAAACTGTTGCAATTTTACTGTTACAATGTTACAATATTATATGATATGATATGATATAGTTGCTTTGTCTCGATATAATAGTAGTGGTGTGAAACCTTACAAGTTGGATTGCCCATACAGTAGATGATGAAAAATTGCCTTGGACTTCAGTTGGAAAAAAGTCACATTGTAAACATCAATTTAAGTCCAGGAAGATGAATGCTAATGCTAGTCATGTGCAGTTGTGTCATATTCAGAATAGTCATGCACTTGGACCACTTTGAGGTTTTAGCTCATATCGTCACATGACCTGACCAGTGGACTCCACATCAGCAGTCTTCTTCTCAGGTGCTGATGTGACAGTGAGGATAAACTGAGTCAACAAAATGTGGCCGTGGTAACACCGTCCGTGCAAGAGGCTTTTATTTTCTCTGGCCAAGATTAAAACTGTGTTCTTGACTCATTGTTGAGATCCTGTAGCAGGAATTGCCAAGTAGCCAAGATTGTCCATTTTAATTCTGTTTAATTGCAATTCAATTGTATTGTCATTCCACCTTACACAGGTGCACAGTGAAACAAATAACATTTACTTTGGGTAGGAAGGTCCAATATCCAAAAGTGTTTGTTTGGTGAACAAGATGTTTCTATGGTCATTAGACACAGTAGACACATTGACAAAACATCATAAAAATAACAGAAACACTCTTGTGTTGTTGGACCCCATTCGTGGCGTTCTCCCTGTTCTGCGATTACTAACATGTTGTCGTTTTAGTGAGTTAACAACATAGCTCGCTGGCAAGTGGCGATTAGGTAGCATTTATCTTCTCATTCAGTTCTGTTATAGTTTTGTGATCTCCTCTTGTTTCAGATAATGGAGATCAATGGTCAGAACTTTGAGAACATCTCCTACTCCAAAGCTGTGGACATCCTGAGGAATAACACACACCTCTCCCTCACTGTCAAAACTAACATATTTGGTGAGATATTTCGTCAATATGCACACAGTATGTGTTTGCTAGAACAATAACTGACAGGACCTACAGTAAGCTAAGTTCCGAAGTCTTCCCAAGCAACACAATTCCATGAAAACATCTATCTACTCACACACACACACACACACACACACACACACACACACACACACAGACACACACATACACACACACACACACACACACACACACACACACACACACACACACACACACACACACACACAAATAAAAAAGAAAGGAAAGAAAGGAAAAAAGAAAATCAGTGTGTGTTGAGTTCAGCCAAAGTGATTTCAAGTTCATCCATTCAATCACTGCCTGTAAGAGAAATGTAACTTTGCGACAGAGACTAACCAATCCTCTCTCTCCTCTCCTCCTTCCACCTTCCAGTCTTCAAAGAGCTCCTGAGCAGGATCGTGCACGAGAAGAAGAACGGCGGTCCACACATCCCAAAGATCCAGGAGAAGAAAGGCAACCGCTTCTCCATCCCCGACCTGCCCGGAGACATGGAGTTCCCCACCGACCACAAGAGCACCAGGAAGATGAAGGCCAACACGGTGTCAGGAGGACGCAACAAGATCAGGAAGATGCTGGAGAAGACGCGCTTCAGCATCCTGCCACCCAAACCATTCAGGTGAGAGGGTATGAGGAATACTGCTACCACAGGTCTTCAGAGATAGGCAGATTGCAGTTTCATGGCCACCAAAACGATTTAGAGAGGCAGATTTGAGCTTATGGCCATCAATGTTATTGAGGTATAGGTGTGTTTCAGTAAACCATTCAGGTATACACATATCCCAGTCTCATAAGTAAGGGGACTGTGCATTTGGTGTCTTTTACCCGAAACTGGAACAGTCTTTCTCTTGATATAAAATCGCAGATCTTTTTTATTTTTTATCTTTGAATTATTTCTATTCCCTTGTTTGCAATGGCTCTTGAGCATTTTTCATGGGCGGCCACATGAGAAACCCAGATTGTTGCCGAGGGCCGAACAAATATTATCATGCCGTAACCCAGGGATGGGCAACTTTGATGATGCAGAGGGCCAAAAAAGGGCTGGGGACCGAACGGCACCTGCGTGAAAAATTTTGGGCATTTGAAGACAGGTTTAGAGGAATAACTAGTTTTAAATTAACACTTGTGATGTCATTATTCAGTCTTAACCACCAATATTTGATCCTTTTCTCACTCACTCCTATGTCACCACCTGCTCTCCCTGCAGGGCTTGAAATTAACTTTTTTAACCACCTGCCAATATGGCTGCTAGATTTTAAAGTTACCAGCCATTTAGAATTTTCACTAGCCAAAATGTTTTTCTTGAAATAAACCAGAATATGAGTGGGTTAATTTAAGCATACAGTAAGTATCAGTAAGTGGCCCGGGATTCTCAAAGCCTATGTTGAGGGTCACACGAATAAAAATGCACTCTTGAAGCTAAATAAATCCAAAACCAATGAGTTAATTATTAAAATTTGTACTTATGTAGAACAGTAATTTCTTACACATGAGATTGCTTTTAGCCTTTTAGTCATAAAGATGATTGAAACATATTCCATATTCCAGACTGAAATGTTATAACAGAAGTGGAGTATTGGCCAGAATGACATGAACATTTGGACACTTATTCAGCGGGTATCTTGCATGTTGCGTTCAGGTACACTGTAAAAAAATATATATATATATTTATTTTTTCAATTCCAGCATGGGCCACACAGGGGGCCGCCAGGTGCCCAGGTCTGCTCTTGAGGCTGGTATTTGTTGTTTGTTGTCTGGTACTCACTGGTTGTGGTCTATGTGATATGTGTTCTTGTGTTTTTATTGTAGTTTTTTATTGAGACACGATTGTAACCTCAGTCCCACACAGGGCTTCACATAAAGCAAAACTTGAATAAGGAAAAAAGTTCAAACTCAAAAAGATACTTTCACACATTGGAGGAAGAAAGGAAAAAAGTATATAAACTTTATTAAATAAAATAAATATATTTAATATATATATATATATATATATATATATATATATATATATATATACATATATATACATACAGTGTATACTGTATACATACATATACATATATTTATACATATATACATACAAATCTCTCACCGTTCCCTCCGCTCCTCCACCAGTGCAGGACGCCTCGCCCTTCCTGCGCTACGGGGGCTCAAAAGTCGCTCATCCCGTTCGCGACTCTTCTCGTCCCTGGCACCTCAATGGTGCTATGTATACCTATGTATACCTATGTCCACCTTCGGTCAGGACGGCCGAATCACTGCCAATCCTTCGGAAAAGACTAAAGACACACCTTTTCAGGCTCGATCTGGGCCCTTCTTGAACTAGCATCTTTCTCTCTCTCTCTCAAAAAAAACTTTACCACTACTCCTTCAGAAGTTGTAGCTGTCATAGACTGTGTTGCATAGTTGATTGCTCTATTGCTGACAAAAATGTGTTTATTGTAAGTCGCTTTGGATAAAAGCATCTGCCAAATGACGTAATATATATATATATATACACAGTGTATATATATATATATATATATATATATATATATATATATTTAAAATAAAATAAAATAACTTTGCCTGGGCACTTGCTTACTTTTGGTTTGTTTAGTTTATGTATGCTCATTCTGCGCTTGCACTCATCGTAAGTTACTGTGGTGGATAAGTGTCAGCCAGATTTCCGAAAACCTACAATGCAACATCATCATTACCATCATCGTCCGTAAACCGCCCGTTGTACTCGCAGCATCTGCAGCCATTGAAAGTAATTGTGCAGATAGAGGCTCACATTCAATATTCCGCCCATAACGTGCTATTACAGACTTGATTTCATTTCATCATTTCATGCTTCCCCGGGCCTCATTATACGCCATATTGTGTCAGCACCAGCGAGAGAAGATGCGCTTCTGGCCCTGTTAATTACAGAGCTAACTGTTGGCATGGCTCTCACGTACTGTAAACACACACACACACACACACACACACACACACACACACACACACACACACACACACACACACACACACACACACACACACTCACTCACTCAAGTACACTGCATCTCTCTCTCCCCTCCATCAGCTTCCAGCTCTGTGGCGATTGTGTCCACAGAGCCACACAGTATGCATGAAAAGTGAATGCGCTCTGTCTCATAATGCCATGCACTATCACACAGCCATTGAGCCGACGCGGCGCGCGGCTTCCAAAGACTCGTCGCGTCGCTCCGTTTATCAACCAAACGAGAGGCCTTTCACAGCACTTTTATTTTGCCCGGTCGCCACCGTTCAAAACCGCTCTTTGATTCATAAAAGGAAATTGACGACTGATTAAAAGGACCGGAGATGAGGTGGAGTGATACGGGTCAATCGGGCCTGTCGTAGGATGCAAAATTGAGGTGAGGCAGTGTAGATGCATAAACATCCCCAGTGGTTTATAAGGAGTTGTGTCTTCTGGATGTCCTGTGTGTACGCATATGTCCAGGCTGTTAAGACAGAGTATGATTTAACACAATAACAAAGTACTGTTTTAAACCCTTCCCTCGCCCCGTTTTTGTCCCTCATCCTCTCTGGGACAAGCTCACATTTTGCCAAAGCACGTATCTGCTCACTGTCATGCCCAAGGACATATTGGCTGTCCCAAGAATCGAACTATGGACGGTCGCCCTCTCTCGCTCTCTCTCACCGAAACGCTACATCTTTGAATGCTTTAGCGTCCTTCTTAAATGTCTGCCAAGTTACCTTGTTTAAATATTTCAACTCTGCCTGCTCTTACCTGGCTTTTACGCACACAAATCCACTCTTCTCTCTTTTCTTGGCCGACATTGCGCTCTGTTTCAGGCATGGATTTTATATGACAAGGACAGTCTGACAAAGTATAAGAAGGCACTTTGCAATAGGCGACGGACTCATTTTTCTGCCAAATTAAGATGCGTGTGCCTGAGTGTATGTCTTTGCACACACAACATATTGACCACCCCAGTTGATTTACAATTCCCCAGATTGGAAAGCAATAGACAGAGGAATTAGCCTCCAGTTAGTTTGTCTCAGACAGAAATGGAGGTGATTTAGTGCGATGACAATAACCTGATGTCCCCTGATGCACTTCCATTTTCTCAACCTCTGCGTGATTCATTTGATGTGCTAAACCTTTGGCGCGTATCGGGCAGTAATCCAGAATAATTATTGTTGAACCCCAGTGATGTTGTCTATTTTTGGCTCAATAGAGAGGTGCTGGTTAAGCAGGAGAAGAATGGATAATTCCATTCTACATCACCCAGCACGACAGCACCCTTACTTAGCCATTGTCCAAGTCTGATATTTTACTGCCTGCTCATTTCTAGTGCTGCTGTTGCTGCACGTCGGAGAGGAAATGTTGAGAAAATTCGAACTTTCGTCTATGAAGGAACGCTATGTAGGAACGTCTGACCAAGCCGGAGGTACTCGGGAATTGAACCCGGGTCTCCACGGTGGAGTGTGCTTTTACCTCTACACTACCCAGCCAGAGACCCGCATAAAAAAATCTATTGATTCACCTCAACCTCATCCACCCGCCAAGCTTAAAGAAATGTGGTATTTCTATACAAGAGAAGGTCAAAGTGAAGCAGCTTTGTATCTGTTCTTGTATGTCTGTTCTTGTTCCGAGGCACACCGTCGATACTGTAACTGTGTGCCTTGGAAAGTGTAAGTAAGGGAGAAGTCTGCTGCAGCATGGAAAACCACTACCGCAGTCAATGATGTCATCCTGAGGTATTTACTGCTACAGTACTGACAGATCATCTCAGGTGGATTTCTTTGGTTGTGCACAAGGTGGATTTCCTCACTTATCCGTTCCCCTCCTGTCACTTGCTATATTTGAATCTGTGTTGGAGTTTTGTTACTTACATATTTTCGTCTAATTCTCTGTATTCTTCTTTGGCTACTGTATATTCTGTCGATGTGTGTCTGTGTTGTCTGTCTGCTGCTGTTTTCTCATGCTTTTAAATGTGGTCTCTCTCCCGTCTGTCTCCGCTGCTTCAGGGGCCTGTTTGGGTAAGACCTCTTGTGCAACTCCCCATCCTCCAGCCATCCCATGCAGTTTCCATCGCAGACAAACACACAGCAGGCAGGCAGCCACACAGAGCGCTCACTAGCACCACCAACCTTCAGCAACATGACCAGAGGACTGTATCACACAGAGCGCTCACTAGCACCACCAACCTTCAGCAACATGACCAGAGGACTGTATCACACAGAGCGCTCACTAGCACCACCAACCTTCAGCAACATGACCAGAGGACTGTATCACACAGAGCGCTCACTAGCACCACCAACCTTCAGCAACATGACCAGAGGACTGTATCACACAGAGCAGTCACTAGCACCACCAACCTTCAGCAACATGACCAGAGGACTGTATCACACAGAGCGCTCACTAGCACCACCAACCTTCAGCAACATGACCAGAGGACTGTATCACACAGAACGCTCACTAGCACCACCAACCTTCAGCAACATGACCAGAGGACTGTATCACACAGAACGCTCACTAGCACCACCAACCTTCAGCAACATGACCAGAGGACTGTATCACACAGAGCGCTCACTAGCACCACCAACCTTCAGCAACATGACCAGAGGACTGTATCACACAGAGCGCTCACTAGCACCACCAACCTTCAGCAACATGACCAGAGGACTGTATCACACAGAACGCTCACTAGCACCACCAACCTTCAGCAACATGACCAGAGGACTGTATCACACAGAACGCTCACTAGCACCACCAACCTTCAGCAACATGACCAGAGGACTGTATCACACAGAGCGCTCACTAGCACCACCAACCTTCAGCAACATGACCAGAGGACTGTATCACACAGAGCGCTCACTAGCACCACCAACCTTCAGCAACATGACCAGAGGACTGTATCACACAAAGCGCTCACTAGCACCACCAACCTTCAGCAACATGACCAGAGGACTGTATCACACAGAACGCTCACTAGCACCACCAACCTTCAGCAACATGACCAGAGGACTGTATCACACAGAACGCTCACTAGCACCACCAACCTTCAGCAACATGACCAGAGGACTGTATCACACAGAACGCTCACTAGCACCACCAACCTTCAGCAACATGACCAGAGGACTGTATCACACAGAGCAGAGCGCTCACTAGCACCACCAACCTTCAGCAACATGACCAGAGGACTGTATCACACAGAACGCTCACTAGCACCACCAACCTTCAGCAACATGACCAGAGGACTGTATCACACAGAGCAGTCACTAGCACCACCAAACTTCAGCAACATGACCAGAGGACTGTATCACACAGAGCGCTCACTAGCACCACCAACCTTCAGCAACATGACCAGAGGACTGTATCACACAGAACGCTCACTAGCACCACCAACCTTCAGCAACATGACCAGAGGACTGTATCACACAGAACGCTCACTAGCACCACCAACCTTCAGCAACATGACCAGAGGACTGTATCACACAGAGCGTTCACTAGCACCACCAACCTTCAGCAACATGACCAGAGGACTGTATCACACAGAGCGCTCACTAGCACCACCAACCTTCAGCAACATGACCAGAGGACTGTATCACACAGAACGCTCACTAGCACCACCAACCTTCAGCAACATGACCAGAGGACTGTATCACACAGAACACTCACTAGCACCACCAACCTTCAGCAACATGACCGGAGGACTGTATCACACAGAACGCTCACTAGCACCACCAACCTTCAGCAACATGACCAGAGGACTGTATCACACAGAGCACAGCGCTCACTAGCACCACCAACCTTCAGCAACATGACCAGAGGACTGTATCACACAGAACGCTCACTAGCACCACCAACCTTCAGCAACATGACCGGAGGACTGTATCACACAGAGCACTCACTAGCACCACCAACCTTCAGCAACATGACCAGAGGACTGTATCACACAGAGCGCTCACTAGCACCACCAACCTTCAGCAACATGACCAGAGGACTGTATCACACAGAGCGCTCACTAGCACCACCAACCTTCAGCAACATGACCAGAGGACTGTATCAGTAGATTTCAACATGCAAAACGCTCCCCTTTTCTGCAGAGTCAAGGTGGTCCCTCCACTCCTCCTCATATCCAAACTCTCCAATTATATATTTTTAGTTGCCGCTATGTTTCTATTACAGTCTTCGACCAAATGTAGGGATGGAATCATGCTGTGGAAAACATCAACAAATGACAAGTAAAATACATCAGATGAATTCCGATAGGCACATAGACTTAGAAGCTAGAGAAATATATACAGTACTATGCACGATATGTTGTCTATACCATATTTTGTGCAATCACAATATAATTAATGAATTACTGAACCATTCTTTAACTCATTGAGTGCCATGGACGTCTTTCGACGTCCAATTAAATAGTGACGTAGAGTGCCACGGACGTCTTTCGACGTCCAATGCGTTTTTTGACGGTGGGACGTCGATCAAAGCCTTCCGCATTTCCTGTACAACTATTGTAGCTATTGGAGGTCTATAACCTATTTTACAGAACCCTTAGGTGGCGACAGTGCTCTCCAGGTTAACAGAAAGGCAGAGAAAAACAGAGAATAAGTCGTTGGGGAAACGGAAATCGCATCGCATCCGTATGCATCGATATGCATGAAGCGTTTTAACGTTAGATGTGCCCGCAGCAGCCAATCTGCTCCCACAATTGAGCTCCTCCATGTCCGCTGCAACAGCCCAGGCCATTCGCATGATCAGCCGTGGAGTTATTATTCTCAACTGGAAGCATAGGAGCCGGTGACAAGCACACGCGGAAGGCTGTAAAAAAGCTGAATGTCGCGCACCCTTCACAGTGCAGAGCAAATTCAGCAGAGAGCCACCTCCCATACAGGAGGAGTGTGCAGTTGAGGCGGGGCGGGGCGGGGCGGGGGGGGGGGGGGGGCACGCAGAGCAGCACACAACACTGACCCAGACAGACCCAGGCAGCAGGACAGGGTTGGCAAACGCAAGCCAGAATATCCGATGCCCACCAGCAGCAAATCAAGAAAGCAAAGAAGCTGCAACCAGCAGCGCACGCAGGGGCCAGCGCTGCTGGTTGCAGCTAAAAATATTATTCTGCCAAACAAAATTCCCTGGCCTTCACTGTTTTATTGAAGGAAATTATTTTTGAGGTGTGACTACATCAGAAAATTAGCTTCAGAGTCAGTGATGTGTTTGAAATGTTTAATTTCACAAAAGGGCCATTATCTCAGCTTCTAGAACAAAACTGCTCTTTTTTGTTAAATCAAGCTATCTTCTCCGGCTGATAACTAAAGAACGGAAAATGATATCAATAAACCTGTTTTTGCTGATGATAGAAAAGAGTCTCATCGTTCTTTTTGCGTGTTCATTGTTTACATGGTAATATCACACAATATTCTGTGGGCCTCGAGAAATCACTGAAAAAAGCTCTGAAACTCTGGCACTGGGAGCGTCCGTTCTCCAAAAGTGGCTGGCACTCAATGAGTTAATGATTGTACAGCTCAACACTGAATTGCTTTTTAAAACAGGCCATAATATTATATGCATGGTGTAAAATACAAGCCTGCTTATGATAGTCAATCCCATACTGTATGTGCGGCTAAGTGCATTTTTCACTGTCACCTGCACTCGTCGCCATCATCACATGTGATTTATGTCGCCATCTTGACGTTCCATAATTTGTTACTAAGCGAGAACATTATTAGCCTTACAATGCAAATCAACAGATGGCAAGCTCTGTGCTAGGCTGTGTTCCTCTCAATAGGGCTACATTTCTCCATTACCCTTTTTTATTTACTTTTTGCAATCCCTCACTCTTCCTTTATCTTTTCTTCTGTCTTTATTCTCCTTCCATCTCCCTCTTTTTCCATCTTTTCTCTCCTCTGTTTCTTTCTCCTTCTGGGCTGGTGCTGCAGTACGTATCGACTGGCGACTGGAAGACTACAGCACTCAGCTGTGTTAGAGGAAGCCCTGTGCCAGCCTCAGTACATACAGTACAGAGACACACCTAGAGGGAGGCTACATATGAGGATGCAGGCAGGACAAGACAAACTCTGTCTCAGACGCTCTGTTACGCACACACAACGCGCTCATATCCACATATTAAAAGTGCTGTGTGTGGCATTTTTATATCAGTTGATAATTGCTACATCCAGGTCACAAAGAAACAGAATTTTGAGAATGTCTTGCTTCTGTTATTTGACGTATTTCTGGTTGAGCAGCATGGTGCAGATGGAAAAAGTGGCCAATGTAAACCAATAGGATGTCCATTAGAGAGAGATGGTCATTTGAAGGCAGGCTATAGCCTCTCTTCTAAACTGTCTATGGGTTTGTCCCAGAGGAATGGCCAGCCCCACTAACCAGGCAGTTCATGAAAAGGTTGATGTTTGCGTATCGCTGAGCGGGTAGGGGGTGGGAATCACCAAGGCCCCCCCACGATACGATAATATCAGCATACTTAAGTCACGATAGTACAGTATTGCGATTTTAACAATAGTAACAACTTATAACATTTATTCAACTGCAAAGAGAAAACTTTGCCACCATCTGTTTTATCTAATTAGATAAAGTTTCCAGTCTCTTCATCTCACTTCATCTCACAGCAAAATGGGATTGTCAAGCAGACGGACTAACCAAACCTGTCATAAATCATAAATGTTACGTGCACCCAACAATTTATATCATAAAATACCACGATACTTGGCTTCATGTATCAATATCATATTGTCACAGAAAATATCCCAATCCTATGCTGTATGGACCCCCCCACACACACACACCTTTGTAAAGCCAGGTAGGGATGGTACCTCTCTCTCAGGTCTAGTTTACTCTAGAGAGATGGCTCACTTTTTGCCCAAATGCTGGACACACACACAAAAACGGAGACCTAGATGCTAACACACACACACACACACACACATACACACACACACAGATGTATTAAAAAGCT
>NC_139623.1:38990767-39052406 GCF_964638095.1 Poromitra crassiceps
TTAGCATAGAGGAATAAAGCCCTACCTATCATTATATTAGCATAGAGGAATAAAGCAGTACCTATCATTATATTAGCATAGAGGAATAAAGCCCTACCTATCATTATATTAGCATAGAGGAATAAAGCCCTACCTATCATTATATTAGCATAGAGGAATAAAGCCCTACCTATCATTATATTAGCATAGAGGAATAAAGCCCTACCTATCATTATATTAGCATAGAGGAATAAAGCAGTACCTATCATATTAGCATAGAGGAATAAAGACCTACCTATCATTATATTAGCATAGAGGAATAAAGCAGTACCTATCATTATATTAGCATAGAGGAATACAGCCCTACCTATCATTATATTAGCATAGAGGAATAAAGACCTACCTATCATTATATTAGCATAGAGGAATAAAGACCTACCTATCATTATATTAGCATAGAGGAATAAAGACCTACCTATCATTATATTAGCATAGAGGAATAAAGCCCTACCTATCATTATATTAGCATAGAGGAATAAAGCACTACCTATCATATTAGCATAGAGGAATAAAGCCCTACCTATCATTATATTAGCATAGAGGAATAAAGCCCTACCTATCATTATATTAGCATAGAGGAATAAAGCCCTACCTATCATTATATTAGCATAGAGGAATAAAGCAGTACCTATCATTATATTAGCATAGAGGAATAAATAGCATAGAGGAATAAAGCATTACCTATCATTATATTAGCATAGAGGAATAAAGCCCTACCTATCATCATATTAGCATAGAGGAATAAAGCAGTACCTATCATTATATTAGCATAGAGGAATAAAGCCCTACCTATCATTATATTAGCATAGAGGAATAAAGCAGTACCTATCATTATATTAGCATAGAGGAATAAAGACCTACCTATCATTATATTAGCATAGAGGAATAAAGACCTACCTATCATTATATTAGCATAGAGGAATAAAGCCCTACCTATCATTATATTAGCATAGAGGAATAAAGCCCTACCTATCATCATATTAGCATAGAGGAATAAAGCAGTACCTATCATTATATTAGCATAGAGGAATAAAGCCCTACCTATCATTATATTAGCATAGAGGAATAAAGACCTACCTATCATTATATTAGCATAGAGGAATAAAGCCCTACCCATCATTATATTAGCATAGAGGAATAAAGACCTACCCATCATTATATTAGCATAGAGGAATAAAGACCTACCTATCATTATATTAGCATAGAGGAATAAAGCCTTACCCATCATTATATTAGCATAGAGGAATAAAGACCTACCTATCATTATATTAGCATAGAGGAATCAGTGAACAGAGGAGGCACCGATAGCACTTTCCTACTTTCTGTACCAAGTCATACCTGTTATTGGAGGAAGGGGTGTTACTTTTACTAGACTTGGATCACTAGTTCTCTACGGCTCAAGGATTGACATACAGTATACCGCTAATTAAAATTTCTTTATGAGAGAAATATTCCGCTTTTTTTCAGCCCTTGGTGTGTCGGGGATAAAGCAGAAAATCTAGCTTCCATTGATTTCTGATATGTTACACTTGGCTCTCGGTATCGCCTTTTAGTTTTGGAGAATTCACTGGTGCTGGTCCCCTTTATGGACCAGATATTGGCCACCAGCGTTGGTATTGGGTGCATCCTGGTTTGCGTTGACATGAGCAGAGGGAGTAGTGTAGGAAGTTGACCCTGTGTCACTTGTCACACACGTTTTGTCCACTCATTCTCTCGGTTTTCTCTCCGTGACACACTCTCTTTCTCTTTCTCTCTCTCCTCTTTGTATTTCTCTTTCCCTCTTCCCTCTTTCCTTTTCTCTCCTTCTCTCTCTTGTTCCTGCTCTCTGTCTCTCTGTCTCTCCCTCACTGTGATTCTAAACAGATGTTCTAGTGTAGACACACACGATGAGTCACACACAGCACCTCTGGTTTCCCATGCACAGATGAAGGCTAGAGTATAAACTCCTCTGGTCTTCCCTCCTCTCCCCTCTGTTATGATGTTTCCAACCGCTGTGTTGTCTTTCTGCCTCCCCTGCTTCTCTGCTGTTATTGACTGGCTCTCTCTTACTATGTCTTTTCCTTCTCTGCTGTTATTGACTGGCTCTCTCTTACTATGTCTTTTCCTTCTCTGCTGTTATTGACTGGCTCTCTCTTACTATGTCTTTTCCTTATCTGCTGTTATTGACTGGCTCTCTTTCTCTGTCTTCTCTCCCTCTGCTTGCCAAGCCATGGGACTGTACTGTAAGTATAAATATCTACAATGCCACTGTTTGTTTGTCTTCCAGTAAATGTACCCCCCCCCCCCCATGCCCCCTCCTTTTTGCCTTGATTATTTTATTCAGGAACTCTCACCATCCCTCCATCTCACATCCTGTGAACCACAGCCAGATTCTGCCTTTGGATTTAGACCTCATAGTGTGTGTGTGCGTGCGCGTGCGTGTGTGTGTTTATGTGTGTGTGTGTACTTCTATCGTTCTGAGAACCAGTCTGAGTGAGATCATTTTGGCCGGTCCTCACTTCCTCAAGGTGTTTATATGGGGGTTAGGACTTGGGTTTAGGGTTAAAGTAATAATTGGTCACATTTTCCTATAAATACATGTCCGTTATAGTATAATATAATTATGTTATATTAACTGGGACCAGAGTAGTCTAACGGTTATACTACTCTGGTCCCAGTTAATATAACACAATCGTGTTTATACCAGCTTCACCCCGTTAACATAAGGCTTCACATTTCCACTTCTTAACACCTTGTTTCTGGTGGTCTTTCCCTAACGATGTGTTTTACAGAAGAAGAAAGCTAGCATGAGCAGCGATATGCACCATGCCTGAACAGAGAAAAGGGCGCCACCTACAGAAACTCAAACTTCATGTGCAGAAAATCAAGCAAAAAGACGTCACAGTACCACCCACACTGTTTGATAGACAGCTGATCTCTGGGAAATGGAGTGCAGAAATACCACACCGTTTAGTACCAAAGATCTTGCCAAAATCAGCAAGATAAGGAACTTTGCGATTACCATTTCAAGGTTTGAATTAGGATTCAGTTAGTGTACGGGTTGGCATGTAGTGGTGAGTGTTAGGGAATGACTGTCATCAGTGGAAGGCCCCCACAAGTACAAAGACAAACATATTTGTGTGTTTATTCTTAGGGGTCATGCTTCACCCACAGCTCCTCTCCGCACCTCAGGCCATCACACTCTGCCCTCCACTGCCCTAACGTTACGGTGAAGAGGAGGACTTCCATTCCTTCAGAATGAGTGTTTTGGCGACAGTTGCCTAACGTTACATGTATTCAGAGATGGGCAGTATTTTAAATACATGTATTTAAAATACGTATTTCAACTACATTTGTGTATTTTGTAATTTGTATTTGGCTGGACCGAGAAAAATAAGATGTAATTTGTATCAAGATACTTTCAGACCTTGTATTTTGTGTATTTTAAATACATAAAATATTTTTTCTTTAATTTTATGTCATTTTATTCTCAAATTGACACATTCTTACCATTGACACAGGTTTAAACTGTGGAGGAAAGAAATGTGACATGTCACTTCTACTCTACCTCTGATTGGCTTACCCTCAGAACAAACTCAACAACAAATCAGAGGCAGAGTAGGGTGGGTCTTGAGTCAGACTTCACATCACTTCTTCGTCTAGTATGAAGCCTTGTGTTGGTGGAAATTCCCCCAGAGATAAATTACTAATATAAATTGATGATTAGATATTGCATGCACTGGCCTATCTGCAAATGAAACAGTTTACTGCATATTCAAACCAGTGTATCATATTGTATGTATCAAGACACAACTAATTATCTTCTTAATTAAAATGGGCAAACTGGGCGGCAGTGTGTGGGGCGGCAGTGTGGGTCACGATTGTGATGTCATCAGTGATGTCACTTGATCAATTGTGATGTCATCAGTGATGTCACTCGAGCCACTGATTGCTCAACTGTGATGTTACTCAGGCAGTTGTGATGTCATCAGTGATGTCACTCGAGCAACTCTGTAGTATGAGCCGATGGCGCACATTTGCACATTTGGAGCCCGCGATTTCCATAACTGCAGCCATGGCGCATCATCTTCAGGGATACTGTTATGATGTCAGATATCTAGGGCTAACATGGTCAAAGTTCCAAAGCTTGAGGTTAACATGTAGAAATACTGCCTGTAAGTCAAAAGCCCTCGCAGAAGGTGATTAACAGCTGAAGTGAGGGAGAAATTAGCTGTGCTGAAAAACAGCTAAAACTGAAATGAAAGAACTGTAATGTATTGTACTGTAATGCGATGTCACCTAAATAACCATCGCGATGGTTCCACAGTGAAACATTGCGATGGACGTTGGCATCGTGGTTGACGGGGGGGGTGGGGTTAATTAATGATTTATGAAGTCCATGTGGTGCCGTTTGGCTGCGCCACTGCAATGTACGTTCACGTTTACAACAGGACAGCTGAGCTCTACATGTCATGAGAGACCAGCGGGCTTGGATAGGCTACTACTACAGCACAGAGCCAGGCAATTCAAACAGTAGGCTATCACTACCAGCAATATTGAAAGGCGCAAAACAATCAAACGTTAACGTTACAGATCGTGACCAACAACGTGTGTGTGTTTAATTTAAATAGGTGGCAGAAAAGGGGCAGAATTACTGGTGGCTAACGTTAGATTTGTGTGGGCTCAGTTTTGAACCTAACATTGGGTTACGTTAAGGAGAGATAGAAACACAGCAGCAGGCAGCCTGTACACAGTATGTAATGGAGAGAGTTCCTGGAAACAGGCGAGTTGAATTCACAGTTGAAGACTTGTAACATTACTCACATTGGGTTGCAAACAGGAAAGAACGTGAAGTTTCTTCTTTCTTAACATTTTCACAACACAACCGACTTCTGCTTATCTTCTCTTCCTCTCCGCTTTACCACTTCTCTGAACTGGGGATTAGGTACGCTTTGCCGCTTGTTTAATGCCGCCTGTGCGTCCCCCGTGTGTCGCGGTTGAGTGGAGATAGCCTTTTTTATTATTAAATCTGCCAAATTTTTAATTCGAACAGATAATCACGATGGTCTGATGTAGAAGTGTCAGAGGTCGATGGGGGTCGGCCCATCGACGATGGTCGATGCCATCGTACATGGTGCCAACCCTAGTACACAAAGGAGAATACTGTCACAGAGGACTAAGAGATGATTTACCATCTAAGGAAACCAGAAAATTTCACATTTGATGAGCTGGAATCAGACAATTAGGACATTTTCCTTACAGAAATGGCTCAAAATGATGAACAGATGATCGAAATAGGCAATTAATGTAATATTTGGCAATGAATTGATGGATTTACTAATTGTTGCAGCTCTTTATCAGTTTTTATAAAATGTATTTTTATGTATTTTCAAAATACAAAATACGTATTTGTATCTCAAATACATTTTTCAGACGAGTATTTTGTATTTGTATTGTGATACATTTTTTGAGCAAGTATTTGTAATTTGTATCAAAATACTTTATGATGTATTTTCGCCCATCTCTGCATGTATTAACGTGTGACTTATCTCTTCCGACTCCGTGATGGAGTGAGTGGGAACTGGGAACAGCTTTGGCAAGGAGGAGAGGAGAGGCGGAGGAGGAGGAGGAGGAGGAGGCTGGTGGGAAGTGTGTAGCCTCTCTTAGTGCTGCGTCTGCAAAAAATCTCACTAGGAGAATCCGACCCAACCAAGGAAGCCAATTTGTTTATATTGTATTTTTTCCTGTGTAGAAGTGCTCTTTGGCCTCAGTCCATAAATAGGTCCTCGGGTGCTGATGAAAACAAATGGCGTTTAAGATCATAAATGATACAGTGTTTATGGTAATAATCACACCAGTGGCCCGGCAGCGATGACCCTCCTGTGCGGGTCACTTCAGGGCCCGTCCAGGGGATTAAATATGATAGCTGGCTCTTCAGTGGCGCGCTCCCCCAACCCTAATCACAAATCACAGCTAATGAGACACAAAGCTTTTAGCCTCACGCACACACACACACACAGCCTCCTCCATAAACACAGCAGATAATAATAATCTTTATTTTTATAGCACTTTTCAAAACAAATGTTACAAAGTGCTTAACAAGGCAATAAAAACAAGCAATAGTACAAATATTGGAAAAATAAAAATATAATGAAATAACAACAGGCTATTTCTAATCCGTTAGAAAAAGTTACCAGATAAAAGCAAAAACAAACGTATTTATACAGAAATTGGAAAAGGACTTTGAT
Source organism: Poromitra crassiceps (assembly GCF_964638095.1). NCBI lineage: Eukaryota > Metazoa > Chordata > Actinopteri > Beryciformes > Melamphaidae > Poromitra > Poromitra crassiceps. The sequence goes on from NC_139623.1 coordinate 38,997,034, forward strand.
AGAGGTGCAATTACGGGAATGCCATCTTATAGAGGTAGGTTTTTAACAGTTTTTTAAATATGGAGATGCTACTACAGCAGTCGGCTTACAAGGGCAGCGCACGCCGCACACACAGAAGAGCAACGGAGTTTCAAAGACGCACACAAAATGTAGACACACCAGAGAGAGTATCAATATTTAATATTTTTGCATTCCCGTTTTGAAGCCTCCAGGTTGGCATTTTCACTGTCGCCATCTTGGTTATTTGGAGCCAGAATGGAAGTGAGTTTGGACGAGAAGAGCCGCAGCGCCGCCTGCTATTGGTCCGTAATCAGCGAGCTGCACGATCACTGGACAGGCGACCTGTCAATCACACCCCAAAACATAGTCTTTTCAATCGTCGTATTTTACTCGAAAATGGAACCATAAATTACCAAATGAACCATCAAGCTGTATTGAAGAAGACTTGAAACTGGTGATTGAGACCAGAAACGCATTAGGAAAGTGTTTACTGAGGTCATAAATCAAGTGAGAAGTACCGGCCATTTTCCCATTCACTTCCATGTAATCGGACTTCTTTTGCAGCCAGTGGAGTTGCCCCCTGCAGGCCATTCTAAAGAATGCAGGTTTAAGTTACTTCCACATTGGCGTCACAAACAGAGCTACAAGCTAGCGCCTTGATACACATGAATATATAAAACGCACACACTCTCACCAGCTTGACTAGGGGAGTACCTCAGAAATGTAGTGCTACGTCTGTACTTTCCCCAAAACGTAAGGTTACTTGACGTAACCCCGGTTCTATGAATCTCGAGTGAGGTGTGTCACCTATGGGAACGCCCTCGCGTGACCGACTTATGGAAGCTCCAATTGCACCACGTCTGCCAACCGGCAGACCAATCACCTTACAGGTGATACGGGACGGGCCGGCCCTCTATATTAGGCCGCGGAAGTCGCCCGGAACTTCATTCCATAAGGCTCTCTTCCACGTACCACAACTTTCGCAAGAAGGGCAGAGTTGTGAGACACCTCACTCGAGATTCATAGAACCGGGGTTACGTCAAGTAACCTTACGTTCTATTTCATCTCTCATTCGGTGTCTCACCTATGGGAGATATGGCCCACTCCCGGATTGCATGCTCCGAAGCCCACCTGACCATAACCTGTGACAGGTTGAATCCCCGATCCCAACCTGTGGACTTCAGCACACAATTAGCCAGACCCCACACTCAGGACCGAATGAGCCACCGAAGGCTCAGTGACGTCCAGGCGGTAGAACCGCATGAAAGTATGTGGGGATGCCCAGCTGGCGGCAGCACATATGTCCCTCACAGCGACACCTTGAAAAAGGGCCCATGAGGTGGCCATGCCTCTGGTGGAATGGGCCCGCAGGCCCTCAGGAGGTCTCAGTCCACGGCTCTCGTAAGCCAGGACGATGGCCTCCACCACCCAGTGTGATAGACGCTGGCACGTCAGGGGCCCCCCCTTATGCGGGGGCCCCCAGGACACGAAAAGCTGATTGCTTTTCCTGTATTCCCTAGACCTGTCCACATAGAAGCGCAACGCTCTGACTGGACAAAGCAGGTTAAGCCGAGCCTCCTCCCCTGTGAAAGGTGGAGGATGGAAAGCCTGTAGCTCCAGCGTGGCACAGCTATACGCCGAGTCTCTAACCTTAGGCACGAAGGCCGGGTTAGGGCGCAGCACTACCTTCCCCCAGTCCGGGGTGAAGCGTAAGCAAGACTCATGCACGGATAGCGCGTGCAACTCACTTATCCGCTTCGTTGAAGTTAACGCCAGCAGAAGGATAGTCTTAAGAGAGAGGAGCCTTAACCCCACACTCTCCAAAGGTTCAAAGGGCCGGCTAGAGAGTGCCTCCAATATGGTAGGCAAATCCCAAGAAGGAACCAAACGCTTACGCACTGGTTGTAAGTAGCGTGCTCCCTTCATAAACTTCTTGACAAGTTTATGCTGTCCAATCGGCATATCTCCTATGCCTAAGTGACAGGCAGAGATAGCGGCCAGATAGACTTTTATGGTGGAGAAAGCTCTGCCCCCATCCTTTAAGTCCTGCAAGAAGCACAGCAGCTCCCGGACAGAACACTGGAACGGAGTAACCGATTTGTCCTCACACCATTTCTCAAATACGCGCCACTTGTTGCCATACAAGGACCGCGTAGAAGGCGCTCTAGCGCTCTGGATAGTTTCGATCACCGCTTGAGGGAGACCCAACTGTTCCAAATTCATCCTTTCACGGGCCAAGCCCATAGAGCCAGCCGCTCGATGTGGGGATGAAACACCTGCCCGTCTGCTTGGGACACTAAGTCCCTGCGTAACGGCAGAGGCCATGGCTGCCCTCGGAGGAGACGTATCAACTCCGGTATCCAGGGTCTGCTCGGCCAATATGGGGTTATCAGTATCAGTGATAGCCGCTGCTCTCTCACCCGGAGCAACACCGGGGAGATGAGACTGATCGGGGGAAAAGCATACAGCAACACGTCTGGCCACTGCTGGGCCAGCGCGTCTATCCCCAGTGACGCACCCCCGCCTCTCATGGAAAAGAACAGCGGACATTGTGCGTTTTCTTTCGATGCGAAGAGATCTACGGATGCCTGACCGAATCTCTCCCATATCTGGTGGCATACCTGGGGGTTGAGTCTCCACTCTCCGTAGAGGAGATGTCCCCTGGAGAGCAGATCCGCCCCGGTGTTCTGGACACCCGGGAGGTGAATCGCTCGCAGTGATAACAGGTGCTCGCTGCTCCACATGATCAGGCTCTGGGCCAGCGTGTGCAACTTCAGGGAGCGAGTGCCCCCTTGCCTGTTTATGTATGCCACCGTTGTCGTGTTGTCTGACCTGACTAACACATGACACTTCCCCAAGAAGGGGAGGAACCGTTTCAGGGCTAGGAAGACCGCTGACAGTTCCAAGAAATTTATGTGAGCTAGACGGAGTTCGGGGGGCCATGTCCCATTGGAGAGCTCTCATTTTCAGTAAACCCTGAGGCACTACTGAAATGACTGATGCCATGAGCCCCGTCATGCGGAGGCAGACCCGTAATAAAACTGGGCTCCTCCGGTGAAACAGAGCCAGGTGCTGGTGAAAAGTTTCCACTCGTGCTTGTGACAGGAAAGCTCGAAACAAAACAGTGTTTAGCTCGAGTCCTAAATACACAATATTTTGAGTGGGAGACAACACGCTCTTTGCGTGATTGACACTGAACCCCAAGCTGTTTAGCCTGTTCATAAGTGTCTGAGTGTCTCTCTCCGATTCCTCTTTGCTTGGTGCGCATAGCAGGAAATCGTCTAGATAGGCCAGCACCCTGATGCCCTTGGCTCGCATCGGGTTCAAGGCTGCCTCCACACATTTGCTGAACACTCTGGGAGCTAGTGATAGCCCAAACGGTAGAGTCTGAAATTCGTAGGCTATGCCTCTGAAGGCGAACCTCAGAAATCTCCTGTGACCCGGGCAGATGCTTATGTGGAAATAAGCGTCCTGCAAATCGACTGACGTGAACCAGTCGCCCCGTTGAATCGAGCGGAACAGCACGTTGTGCGTGAGCATCCTGAACTTGTACTTTCGGAGGTGCAAGTTGAGGATACGCAAATCCAGGATAGGACGTAGCGAGCCTCCTTTCTTTGGGATGAGAAAATAACGGGAGTAAAACCCTGTATTTCTTTCCCCCTCCGGTACAATTCGCACTGCGCCCTTGTCTAGGAGAGACGAGATTTCGTCCTCTAGAGCCTGGGCCGCCTCCCCTGTCACCTCCGAGGCTTGCACTCCATTGAAGGAGGGCGGTTTCATCGCAAACTGGAGCCTGTAACCCTTTGTGACAGTGGTCAGAACCCAGGGATGAACCGCGCACGCGCGCCACGCCTCTGCCATGACAGCAAGAGGACCGGGCGGGCTGAAGCCCAGAGACGGAACGACTGTGCCATCTGGCGGCCACAGGTCGCTCCCCACTTTTTCTTTTTGACAGTTTTTGTTCCACTGCGCCCTCGGCCTTATTGGGGGGCCTGGATGCGTCAGTGGTTTCAGTTTTATTTCTGTGAAACTGTGAAAAGTGCTTTGTGACACTGTACCCAACTGAATGGGAAGCACGGGGGGAACATGTGCTTTTGCGTAACTGCAGGAACGGCAGCTTGACCTCGTCGGGCCCTCGAACAGTTCGCCTTGGGACGACTGTAGGCTTGAAACGTCCCTTCTGCGCCTCTTGGAAGGCGGGGAAAGCCAGTCTGTCCCGGGGAGGCTCAGAGCAGGTAACTCCTCTAGTGCTGACCTCTGAGAATCTACCTCCCCTTCCACCACCACCATTAGGCCGGCCTCTTCTTGCTCACGTCCCGCGGACGGGCAGGACGGCTCGGACCAGAGCTGTTGGTGGCAGCGGCCACGGCAGCGAAGGACTTCTTAGGCCACCTCTTTTGCTGGCCCCCACGCTGTTGAGGCTGTGGGGTGCTCGCCGTCTGGGGTTTAGGTCTCTTTGGATAGCCGCTGCGTCCCTTCTCAGCCACTGCCGCAAATCCCTCGCGGGCAGGGGGTCGCGGGAAGGGGACCGCTTTGCGGGGGAGACACAGGTTCAGTGCCTCTCCCTGCTGCTTCCTCATGTCACTCGTTTGTTGCATCGCCGTGACAGCTTCGCCAAACAAACCCCTAGCCTTGGTCGGGTCGTAGGGTGAGTTCATTATGGCCTGTTTGTCCATGTCTGGCAGGCTAGTGAGATTAAGCCAGAGGGCTCTCTCTCCTGCCACTGCCAGGCCCATGACACGGCCGCAGCCCTGCACCGCTCCCCTGGATGCACGGAGGATGAGGTCGGTGACGACACACATCTCCTTCCAGATAGCGATGTCAGGAGTACCCTTATCCAGCATGAGCCCCATGTCTTGGAAGAGCTCAGCTTGGTAGGCTGCTAGCAGGGTGACAACATTGACATTACTCACTGATTGTCCTGCTGATCTGTACACTTTCTGGTACATGGACGCTGTGAAGCGGTCCGCTTTGCCTGGGAGGGCTGGGCTAGCCTTGGCCAAGGTAGCCCGAGAGGGGTTAAGGTGGTGAGCCACAGCCCTCTCTACTGGTGGGGGTTCTGACAGCCCCAAAGCCTCCGCATTCGCCATCTCCAGGTTTGAGTAACCCTTGACAGGCACTCTGTGACGCAGGGGTTGATCCCAAAAACGTCCAACTTCTTTAACGCACGCGGGGACAGCAGGGAGAAGTTGTTTCGTGGCAGCGGGGCGAGAGGGTAGGACTTTACCATCGTAAAGATCTTTCTCCTGGCTCTCGCTCGCCTGCGTGCTAGGCCAGGCGATCTCCAGTCTAGTGGCTGCTCTCTTGCATACCTCATGTATGTCAACATCGTGCAGAGAGGCAGCCTGCTGAATGTCCCCGCTAGCTGCACTGCCCGCCCGTGAGAGCGGGTCAAGTGCACCAAGGGGGGGGAAGCTATCATCATCAGACTCATTGCTGAGCTGATCAATGAGCCCCTCTTCCTCCTCCTGTTCGCCTTCCGACTCGAGGAGGTAGTCATACTGAGATGTCTCCATCTCCCAATCTAGAGGCCTTATGGTCCCCTCCCCCAGCGGCTGTGCTGCAGTGTCAGAAAGACGTGGAGCGGGTTTTGAGGCCGCTGCAATCTTTAGACGCCGCTGCAAGTTTCTGGGGGGCATGGTAATGCAGTCACTGCAGCTACTGGGGTCCATGACAGACTCCTGTGCGTGCTTAATGCCCATGCAAGCGACGCAAACGGGATGTGTATCCCTCTTGCCCAGCGTGTTGCCACACGCGGTAGGGCAGGCACGGGGCCCCGTGTCTATGCCCACCTCTGTACGCTGTTTCTTGGCTCTGCTGCCCGAGGCCTCGGGGAGTGAGCTGGTTGACATGGTCGCCCTTTTTATTTTATTTAGCTACGCCCGCAGCTAGCAGTTAGCTCTTGAGTCTTGACACGTCTGAGGCGGCAAGTCACGCTAATATAGACGGGTCCCCTGGCTGGTGAGGCACAGTGGATAACCCGACTAGCAGGCAAGCTAAATTAATTTCCCCCTGTTAGCAGCGGCTAGACAGAGGAAAGTTTTAGTAAACAACGTTTGGACGAACTGGCACGCTTGCGCTAATGACAGCCGACCAACGTTCATTTAAACTACTAGGTTTATCAACACTTTTTGCAGATAACCGTTCGCTCAATATTCACCCTGGTAGCAGCGGCTAGGCAGGGGAACAACAGCTTTTTAGACGGTCTAACACGCTTTCGCTAATGTCAGCCGACTAACATTAAATACCGAGACCGTATTACAGCACGCTTGCGCTAATACTGCCTATCCGACTCGTTAAGCTGTTTGTAAAAGTCCGCTTTAACTTTCGATGGTTAAGCTAGACACACAGAGACGAACGGGCTTGTCGGCAAAGACTCACCCGGACGTAGATTGACAGTGAAAATACGGCAGCTTATTCCAACAGAATAACACGTCCTTCGACTACCGAGCTGGCTCGTCTGTGGACAGTTGAGTGAAACTCTGATAAGGATACGCTGGTATACTGTAGGAGCAGTGGTCTTCACGGGGAAGAGAGCTTGAATGAAGTTCCGGGCGACTTCCGCGGCCTAATATAGAGGGCCGGCCCGTCCCGTATCACCTGTAAGGTGATTGGTCTGCCGGTTGGCAGACGTGGTGCAATTGGAGCTTCGGTCACGCGAGGGCGTTCCCATAGGTGAGACACCGAATGAGAGATGAAATAGAACATCCAGACCTACAAGTCTCCTCTCTCTCTCTCTCTCTCTCTCTCTCTCTTTCTCTCTCTCTCTCACACGCACACATACACAGACACACACCTATGCCTCCACCTGTAGTTCTTAAAGGCGCGGAGGTGATTGATTCCCAGCTGTTTGCGTTCCCTCTCATCATGTTATTAATGGCTTGTGGTTCGGTGGTTTGTTGCCGCTTATCGTGCTGCTGTTGGAATAATGATGATAAAGGTGGTAGCTATGAGACACACACACACACACACACACACACACACACACTCACACACACACAGATCAGCGATCTGCGTTAATAATTGTGAGGGTAATGACTTGGCATCCACACCATTGACCATTGAGGTTTGCCCTTTTGTACTTGATACACATGAGGATGGTGTGTGTGTGTGTGTGTGTGTGTGTGTGTGTGTGTGTGTGTGTGTGTGTGTGTGTGTGTGTGTGTGTGTGTGTGTGTGTGCACGCACACGTGTGTGCATGCATTGGGATGAACTCATCAGTCAAACAGGCCCTTTATCGCTTCCCAGGCTCTACCTGAGGCCGCCTCCTTTACGTGATCTGCTTCCATTCTCTATCGTTAACGGCCACACATGACCAAACCAAAACACATTGAACACAGTCACGCACACACACACACACACGCACACACACACACACACGCACGTACGCGATGTGACCGTATGATAGCTTTATCTAGTCTGTGGCACTCCCTCTCCACCTATCAGCGTGCAGTGTTCACGGCTCTCGCTCTCTCCCTGTGAGTAATGGGCCATAGCCTCTTCCTTACTCAAACACAGGGATGTTTAATGCAGCATCTCACTCAGGGGGACATTTTCATGATTGAACACACAAACCTCCCTGCTGCGCTGTTAGCTGTCCGGGAATCTACTTTCACCACTGGGATGCAGGCTTTTATTTTGAACTCTCACTATTGATAATTGCGTTTGTCCAATTAAAGGGATACACCACTCTTTTTTACGTTTAGCTCATTTGCCACATCCCCCCCCCCACATAGCCAAGATACCCCCTGCCTTTACCGGCATTGTCCAAGCAGTATACAGTGAGCTACAGTCGTGAAGTTAGTAAGTATCGCCATAGAATGGAGGCCAATGGTACCGCTGTTAAAAATCCGCTAAAACACACATCTCACGGCGCTGAAATACATGTTGTGCTTCGGGGACTCACCACACAATGAAATATCAATCCAAAACACTCTATTTCTGTCGGCATCGGTTGGCATGCTCCACATCTACACCACCAGTCCATCCCGGTTCGTTCTCTCCCCTCGGCCGCCCGGCTGTTCGGCTGCCTCAGCCTCTCGTCTTGCCTGCTCTGCTTCTAAAGCCTGTAGTTCTTCCTCAGTATATTCTGGTACAAATAGATAAGGTTCGGGGTCTTGGTTTGTCCAGTAGTAATCGTCATCATCCTCTCTCAGGAAGTCCGCCATGATTAGTAACTATCGCAGTTGTCCTTTGTTTTGATTACATTGGTTTCCATGGTGCTTTGAGGCGCTGTGTGAGATCAGTGCGCCCGGCGGCCATGTTTGGAAAGTAGTGCCGGCTGTCTATTTTCCTTCCAAAAACACCGCTATGTGCATTTTGGATTGATATTTCATCGTGTGGTGAGTCCCTGAAGCACAACATGTATTTCAGCGCCGTAAGATGTGTGTTTTAGCGGATTTTTAACAGTGGTACCATCGGCCTCCATTCCATGGCGATAATTACTAACTGTACACGACTGTAGCTCAGCCTCACTGTATACTGCTTGGACAATGCCGGTAAAGGCAGGGGGTATCTTGGCTATGTGGGGGGGATGTGGCAAAAAAAAAAGTGGTGTATCCCTTTAAACGATAACATGACATGGGAAAATGGCCTCATTCTGGTTTTTTATTTTTTATTTAAAATGGTGTATTATAATAAACATAAATAAATTATTTTGTTTGCAAGATTTAGCATTGAATTAAAAAAAAATATGTAAAACAGCTCATCTGTCAAGTTAAATGAGGCTTGGTTCATGCCATGTACTGTAGTCACTGGTTCAACTCAAATCTAATCCAAAGCACTGGGAATAGAAACAGTATGTCCTGGTGACATCACCATCACCCGTCATGCCCATGAGCCCACATGGTGCTGAAAAGTGTTGTGCTCCTTGCATGCTCTGCTTTTCTCAGCTGCTGTGAGTGTATGTATGCCTCTTTGTTTCTTTCTTCTGCTTCACTTGGTTCAAACCATATTTAAAAAGGCTGTATTGTACACTTTTACTGTGCTTATTTTGGACCCCAGTATTTCTTAAAGGCAGGTAACCTGTGATGTCAGCATTCATATCATGTGCAGAGTGCAGACAACTCCCACTGTCACTCGAAATATAAGTTTTGTGTTTGATGAAGAACTGATGTCTGCCTGTCTGTGAGTCTGTCTGTCTGTCTCTCTGTCTGTCAGTCTGTCTGTGTGTCTGTATGTCTGTCCTTCTGCCTGTCAGTCAGTCTGTCTGTCTGTCTGTATGTCTGTGAGTCTGTATGTCTGTCTGTCAGTCAGTCTGTCTGTATGTCTGTGAGACTGTATGTCTGTCTGTCTGTCAGTCTTTATGTCTGTGAGTCTGTATGTCAGTCTATCTGTCTGTCTGTCAGTCAGTCTGTCTGTATGAATGAATGAATGATTATTTTATTTTCGTGTCTGGCTGCACGCAGCCCATCCCTTACGGGATTATTCAGACACATTTTAAATAAAACACTTTTTCCAGTGCCAACACACTGACACAAAATAATAAACAGTATAAATACAACATATGACTCCAATCAGACCAATCATACCATCTGTATGTCTGTGAGTCTGTATGTCAGTCAGTCATTCAGTCAGTCTGTCTGTCTGTTTGTATGTCTGTGAGTCTGTCTGTCAGTCTGTCTGTCTGTCTGTCTCCGGCCTCTTACATAACAAATAAACAAAATGTCAATAATGACATGCAACTAAGTACAATCAAGCCTATTATAATAGAGGCTTTGCAGTTGCATCACAAATGTCCTTATAACCATGTGTACCACCACCAGGGAGGTCCAAAATTGCTTGTGTAACAATGATATTATAGACTACCCTTCACTTCATTACATTTAGGTTTATTACATTATTGGCATGTTATGTTACAGACCGTTATTACCTCGTTATTGGCCTCTACTGGTCTATCAGTCAGCCACCCACCTGTTATATAACCAATCAATCGCTGTCGCTGATAGCTTTCCTCTCTCTTCTCTTCCCCACCCAGACATCCCAGACCAGGTGATCCGGGTGTTCAAGGCCGACCAGCAGAGCTGCTACATCATCATCAGTAAGGACACCACCGCCAAGGACGTGGTCTCCCACACCCTCAACGAGTTCGGCCTGATGGCCGCGCCGGAGACCTACTCCCTGTGCGAGGTGTCGGTCAGCCCGGAGGGCGTCATCAAACAGCGCCGCCTGCCTGACCAGCTTTCCAAACTGGCTGACCGCATTCAGCTCAACGGCAGGTAGGAGACAGAGAATGTTGTGTATTCCGCATTAGGGTTGTTCGATTTTGCCTAAAAATAAAATTGACGATTTTCTTCTCTCAAAACTTGATTTTTTTATACTATTATACTTCTCGAAACATGTGTTCCCCTGCAGAGCCTTCTTTTTTCATAAGTTGCTATGCCTAACTTCCTGGCTGTTGCTTGCTAACCTGCAGTCACTTGACACTGGTGGATTTGATCGAGCGCTCTGTTGGAGGGATACTCTTGGTTCGATGACTCTTGCGCGTGTGCCTCCGTGACATAATTATATAATTATATCAGCAGTGTCTAGAGCTAAGGGACCACCCGTGCTCGGAGTTATATCTGTACTAGAATAACACAAAGTCACAACAGGTATACGGGCCACTGAGATAGCAGTTAGGAAATTCAGACAGACAGGGTGAGTGAGGCTGGTAACATAACGTTACACTACAGCCATGAAGCAGAAGCTACTCGGTGGACTCACGTGTTGTCTTGTTGTTATGTGAACTATAAAGGCAACATTTCACCGTCTGGTGATAACGTCTGTGTGTGTGTGTGTGTGTGTGCGTGTGTGTGTGTGTTGTGGGTGGCAATCGTTATCTTGTACAGCCCGCAGTGCAACACGCTGCTCGCACTCCTGTGCTTTTTGGAGGTGTTGAAATAAGTTCATTGCGCTGCTGTCTTTAGTAGCCACTGTAGTCACAGCCTCCAGAGAGACTTTACAGCGGGAAGAAGGGACGAGCACCTTAAACAGCACGCTTACATGAGAGAGAGCCGCCCCACCGTAACATAATTACCCTAGTTAATGTGTAAATCGATTTGACGATTATTATTTTTTTACATTGTCCTAACTAATTAATTCAATTACGATTCAAAATCGATTTATCGAGCAGCCCTATTCCGGATCAGGGAATTTTATCAAATCTCTCGGGAAATCAGGGAATATTAAAAATGCTTCACTTTACAGGACGACACGATCATGTGTTTTATAACTTGTTTCACACATTCATTGCATTGGGTGCTGGTTGATTCAGCTGTTGTTAATCCACAACAAACCCCTGTAGTGGAGACACCCTCTTAACTCATTGAGTGCCAATGACGACAGTTGTCGTCAATTCGAATACTAACGTAGAGTGCCAAAGACGACGATTGTCGTCAATTGCGTTTTTTGACGGTGGGACGTGGATCAAAGCCTAATATATCTCCTGTAAAATTTTGGGGCATGTTGAATGTGTGTAACCTATTTTACCGACCCATTAGGTGGCGACAGTGCTCTCCAGATTAGAGGAAGGTCCGAAAACAGCAGGAAAAACGCCCGTGATCAAAGAGAAACCGCTCATGCTGCAGCCAGAGCCATATAGATGGCTCTGACTTGCAGCTGATGTTGGCTGCGAACATCAGTCAATCCGCGCACACAACTGAGCCCCTCTGCCTCTGTCTATCTGTCTGCATAGTTTCTTCACACGATTAGCCGCCAGAAAGGCAGCACCCGACGCCGAAGTGCCAAACCTTTCCCTGCAGTGCGGTTTGGCATTTCCTTGTCGCGCTGGGAGCCGCCCGGCGCACAAAAACGAAGCGCTCCGAAAATAGACTGGGTGCGTGAGGCTGTGTAGTGTGGGGAGGAGTTTGCAGCTGAGGGGGGGAGAGGGGGGTGGGGCACGCAGGCACCACACAACTACACCACGTCACTACATCAGAAAATATTATCTTCAGACTCAGTGAATGTGCTTGAAATGCTGCATTTCACAAAAGGCGGAATAACTCAGCTTCTAATTTGAAAAGTGTCTTTTTGCTCAAAACAGCCTATCTTCTCCGGCTCATAACTAAAGAACGGAAAATGGGATCAATAAACTTTTTGCAGATGATAGAAGAGAGTCTCATCGTTCTTTGTGCGTGTTCGGTGTTTACATAGTAATATCACACAATATTCTGTGGGCCTCGAGAAATCACTGAAAACGCTCTGAAACTCTGGCACTGGGAGCGTCCGTTCTCCAAAAGTGGCTGGCACTCAATGAGTTAAGAACCCTCTTAAGAACTTTTCTGAGCTGAAAAACAACATTTAACACAACATGGAAGCGCTCTGACTTAGATATGCTAAGTCATGGGAAATTAAGAAACGGTGTGAATCCTGCAGACAAAGCAACTTTTAAGTGGAACAATGCTCAACATGAGAATGTAACAATGTTGTTACTCTGTGAGTATGAGCCACTCTCTCTACCAAAGCCAGCACTCGCTATAAAAGAGTATGAGCCACTCTCTCTACCAAAGCCAGCACTCGCTATAAAAGAGTATGAGCCACTCTCTCTACCAAAGCCAGCACTCGCTATAAAAGGACTCAAAGTGTGGAGCTGCTTCATGAATGGGATATGTAGTTTCTTCTTTCCTTTTTAAAAAGATGAGTCGTTAGTCCTCGTAAGGGTGGGAATTTGGTCATTCGTCGTTTAGGGGCAAGGCCATTTGACCTTCGGCATCGCAAAAAAAAATGAAACAAAAAAAAGGCACAAGGCCACATGTCAGGGCACAAAGGCAATTGCTCTATTGACATCGTGAAAAGCGATTTTTCTGAAATGTGTGTTAAAATGAGCCAATTACACATCCTTTGCATGATGCTTTTAAAGCAACTGACAGTAGCAGGCTGGTAGCAGGGCACTGGCAAGGTGGCCTTAGGGATCTCAGGACATCATGGCCAGAGGGAGGGACAACGTGGCCTACATGGCCTCCATGTAAATCCCACCCTGCTCCTCATATCTTCTAGTGTTCTCAGTCTTTATTCACACAGCGGGAAAGTGGAGAGGGAGAAAGAGTAAAAGAGAGAAAGCGCTGTGGCTTTTGATGCCAGTGAGGCCGGTGGTGAGGGCAAATGTGTGGTTTCAGAACTAAGGGATCTCACCATATGCCTATCTCTAGGCACTGCTGGCAGATTTTGGATTTTGTTTTGAAGTCACAGAACGCATAGGTTTTTATACACGAGTGAGCTTTACTCTGCAGTAGCTTTGACAGCAGAAAATCTCTCTTTTACCGTATCGTTTCCATTTCATTCCCAGCGGAGCATCTCCAGACTTTATACCTGACAGCAATACAAGTTTGAGTCTTAGCTTCCTGGTTTATAGCTTTAGGAGAAAGTTGGTCATGCTCATAAATATTGATTGGACTCTACCTGGAGCCGTGCTCCTCAATCCTGGTCTTGGGGATACAGAGTAATGCTGGTTCTAGTTAAATGCGTCCTCATATGTAAATCACTTCCTGAATAGATGCAAATCACTTCCTGAATAGATGCAAATCACTTCCTGAATATATTTAAATCACTTCCTGAATATATGTAAATCACTTCCTGAATATATGTAAATCACTTCCTGAATATATGTAAATCACTTCCTGAATATATTTAAATCACTTCCATAACATATGTAAATCACTTCCTGAATATATGTAAATCACTTCCTGAATATATGTAAATCACTTCCTTAACATATGTAAATCACTTCCTGAATATATGTAAATCACTTCCTTAACATATGTAAATCACTTCCTGAATATATGTAAATCACTTCCTGAATATATGTAAATCACTTCCTGAATATATGTAAATCACTTCCTTAACATATGTAAATCACTTCCTGAATATATGTAAATCACTTCCTGAATATATGTAAATCACTTCCTGAATATATGTAAATCACTTCCTTAACATATGTAAATCACTTCCTGAATATATGTAAATCACTTCCTGAATATATGTAAATCACTTCCTGAATATATGTAAATCACTTCCTTAATATATTTAAATCAGTTCCTGAATAGATGTAAATCACTTTCATAAATTGAGTGGTGTTGCCCCTGAGAAGTGCTAGAAAACCTTATCAGTTGAGCCTGATAGCAGAGCTCAAATTGCTGTTTGTCACCGGGAAACCAAACCTAAGGGATTGCAATTTGCAAACTATCTCGTGCGGTGCCGGACATGTGCAGCAGCAGTATTCTGGATTTATTTTTGTGACAATTGGGGTCTATTTAAACTTTGAGGGGTGGTTTTTGCCATGTGTGCTCGCTAAAATGGTTGTAACTTTGTTGACAAAATGTGCACAAGCTCCCTCATCGCCGAGGGATCCAATCAGACTTTGTGTGTGATGCCGTGCCTTTTTCTTTTGTCCAAAACATCATTGCGTTGTCCATCCGTTCCATGCTCGTTAAAGGCTGGGTCAGACTACAGAATATTTGGCCCGATTTACCCCTCCCGAGAATCTGAGGAGAAATCTGGCCTGGCAGCTTGCCAAGCTTGGTCGGGCCCGATGTTTGGCACAGATTATCTTGTAATGTGAGCGGTTTGCAGATCCAATCTTACCCCACCCGATCTGCTCACAGCCTCATCGGGGCCGTCCTGATCATATCAAACATGTTTGATATTTAGGACTGAAAATCTGCACGAATACATTATCCTGCTGCTGCGCAAGACTCCCGTCATTATCGTTAACTGACACGGCCTTTTGATGCGAGTCAATTTCTGCTCCTATAGTGCACTGCAGGCATCAGATAGGCTACCAAATACCAACAGTACAGAACCATGAGTATTTTGGGGAAAATGTCACTAATTTACTATATCACAATGAATGACCAATGAATAAAAAGTTGTTATACTGTAGTTTTGAACCCGTGCCAGTCAGAGGCTGTATTCTCCTACCTGTCTATCAGGCAGTGTGGGGAAAAAGGCATTGCTGCTGCGGGAAGCAATCCAGTTGTTTCTGTCCATTGCTCCATAATCTTAATTATATCCTGTAGTGTGTGGTGCGCAGTATTTATAAATCTTGTAGTGTGGGCATGTTTGAGATTATAGGGAAGATAATCTATGAAGATTCTCCTTATGTGCGTGTCACAGCCAGATTTCAAAATCGGCTAGGATTTTCAAAATCCTGTAGTCTGAGCCCACCTTAACGCGATATCTCAGGAACAGCTTGTGGAAATTTCCTCAAATTTGGCACAAACGTCGACGCGGACTCAAGGATGAACACATTGCAATTTGTTGGTCAAAGGTCAAGGTAACTGTGACCACACCAAAGATGTTTTTGGCCAGAACTCAAGAAGTCATGCTAATTGTGACATAAGTGTCTTAGTGGGTAAAACAATGAAGTGATGAGACTTTATATGCAAAAGTTCAAAGGTCAAGTTCACTGTGACATCATATTGCTTTGCTTACCACTGTAGCTGAGAAAACAATCTTGTGTAATTCTTTACTTTACTTTATTGGTATTTAGCAGACGCCTTTATCCAAAGCGACTTACAGCATGATCATATACAGCACACAATAAAACATGAATAGACAAAATAGAAAAACAATAGTAAAAATAGGAGAAGCCAATATAAAAGGGGAGATTAAAGGTGTGAACAATTAAAGGAGCATACATTTCAGAAACAGAATTCAATTAAAAACACATGGAAAGCAGGCAGAGAGGAGAGAGGGAATTCAGGAAGGGTCTATGTAAAGTCTGAAGAGATGAGTTTTAAGTTTTCTGCGGAAAATGGGTAGTGATGCGGCAGTCCTGATTAGGGCTGTCACTTTTTCCCAAAATAAAGTTCGAACGAACTTTAATTGCCCGAAATTCGTTCGAATATATTCGAAGTTCTTTGGTTAACACGTTCACTGCCGTTGACGAGATATCTCGTCTTAAAAAAAAAACGGTTGACTGCCGTTGACGAGATATCTCGTCTTAAAAAAAAAAAAAAAAAAATTGACGGTGGGACGTCGATCAACCCCTTTTACATCTCATATTAAAATATGGGAGGTATTGAATGTGTATAATCTATTTTACCGACCCACTAAGTGGCGACAGTGCTCTCCAGACGAGAGAAAGCCAAGCAAAAACAGCCGCGTGAGGAAGCCATTCTCATGAAAATGGATGGGCGAAAACGCTTTCGCTTTCGCGCAGGGAGCTGGCGGTGGGGGATTGCAAATTTGCATAATAGATTACGGGTGGAACACACTTTGAAACACGCAGCATAAATAAGACCAGAATCGCAAAAGCTTCATCAAAGCTCTCAACCGAAACCCCAAGAAACGAGCGAGCCCATCCAGACTCGCCCAAAGAGCGGCCGCCAGCACACAGGCAGCAGCAGCAGCAGCAACTCGCTTGTGACACGCCCGCTGCAGAGCCAGGGAGGCAGGAGGAGAACACACATGGAGGGAGGAGTTTGAAGGAGAGGGGGGTTTCCTGCTGTTATGGAGGAAATTACTGTTCAAAACTATTGTTTAGATGTCTGACGTCTTACTGATGCCAAAAATGAATGGTTAAAGTGACTGTTCTATCGAATTTCACAAAAAGGCATTTATCTCAGCTTAAATTTTCAGACGCTGAAACCATGCTGTATTCAAGTGCTAATGCCTACATAACTACTAACTCTACAAACTAACTCTTTTAGACAGAGAAAGCACACATTCTATTAGTTCTTTTGAGATATTTTGTGTTCACAAAATCTTAGCAGAAAATAATCCTCGGCTGTTGAAAGATGAGCCAGAATCCTCAAAAAAACCCATTGGCAGAAGCTACCTACAGTAAAAAAAAAAACAGCTGGCAGTGAATGTGTTAATTAAAAAAAAAAAAAAAAAAAAAAAATCAGTCCAGGCCACCGGGCATCAGCCCGACGTGTTAGCTTGGACGCTCACAGTCACAACACTGCCTCACAAACTTGGCTGCATCCAACTCGAGACAACTTTTCAGACCCTGGAGACAATCTTTCTCAGAAGAGACTAACGCGACAAATCTGGAGACTTTTTCTGACATGGGATTAACATTACCAGCAAGCAGCAGTTGGTTAATTTTGGTTCATAAAAAAATAATAATAATAATAATAAAAAAAAAATTTGAACAGTCAATTTACATATCGAACACGAACCCCTCCCCCACGTTCGAAGTTGCATTCGAATTTCGAATGAAAAGTGACAGCCCTAGTCCTGATGTCAGGGGTTCATTCCACCATTTTGGGGCCAGGTAGGAGAAAAGTCTCGACCGAGAGCGGCTTCTGAGCCCACGTAGCAGGGGAGGGGCGAGACGTCCTGCACTAGTGGAGGGGCGGTGAGAGGTTTGGAAAGTGACCATAGACTGTAAGTACGAGGGGGCTGTTTAGTGAACGGCCTTGAAAGCCAGTGCCAGAGTTTTGAATTTGATGCGTGCCAGGATGGGAAGCCAGTGAAGCACTCGGAAAAGGGGGGTGACATGGGAAAATCTAGGTAAATTGTAGACCAGACGGGCTGCTGTGTTCTGAATGAGCTGAAGAGGAAGTATTTCAGAGGCAGGAAGGCCTGCCAAAAGGACATTGCAGTAGTCGATGCGCGACAAGACCAATGACTGTACCAGAATTTGTGTAGCTTCTCTAGTAAAAAATGGGCGGATCTTGCGAATATTGAAGAGGGAGAACCTGCAGGAGCGTGCTGTTGCGGCAATGTAGGCAAAGAAGGTGAGTTGGTGGTCGAGGATCACTCCCAGGTTCTTAGCTGTTTGAGATGGAGTTACGATGTGGTTGTCAATGGATATGGAGAGGTCAGTCAGGGGGGATTCTTTGCCAGGGAGGAAGATGATCTCGGTTTTTTCAGGGTTGAGTTTGAGGTGGTGATCACTGATCAGCCATCCAGACACCAACGTCTTTCAGGCAGGCAGAGATCCGTGACCCGATTGAAGTGTCAGATGGGGGGAAGGAAAGGTAAAGCTGTGTGTCGTCGGCATAGGAGTGATAGGAAAAACCGTGAGATGAAATGACGTGACCAAGTGAACCCATGTAGAGAAGGAACAGGAAAGGACCCTGAGGGACCCTGAGGGACACCAGTGGAAAGGTCTACAAGAAATGGTGGAAGTGTTGTCACTTACTTTTGCACACACCAAAATCCTTTAAATTGAACTAATAATCACATCAATTATATTGATTTGGACCACAAGATGAGTCTTCACTTCCTCTCCTCTCCCTGGACGACAACCAGGACAGGGGGCGTGGCCTGCTGTTCTTCTGGCAGTCCACCACAAGCTCATTGGTTTTGCTGATATTGAGCTTCAGGTGATCGTTACCGTACCGTGTCACGAAGCTCCCTATGAGTCCTCTGTACTCCTCTCTGTAAAAATGGTATCTGAGTGAAGACATGTTTCTCACTGGAAATCATTCACTGGAATCATACATGTCATATATATATATATATATATATATATATATATATATATACATATTAGGGCTGTCAGCGTTAACGCGTTAATCGCAATGCGATTAAGGGCCGACCATAACGCGTTAATCGCATGCCGCTATTTTGTCCCTTCGACGCAGCCGTATTTGTAGTCAAACCAGTCGCAGCGGCGTTATTACGAAACCCACCGTGGTTAAGCCAAAACCATGTCCTATGCCCACCTACGCAGCAGTCAAGCGCCGGGATTGGCCAGGAGCAAGTCTTTTGTCTTCTTTTGACAGCTCGAATCTCCCACACCACAAACACTGCATGGCACGACGCAGCCCAGCGATTTCATTGACCAACTAAATTGTTCTTGATAGCGGACATTGAAATGAATTATGGTCACATACCTTCCTTAGTGTATTAACGCTAATGAAAATGTAATACAAGCTTTTAACACATTTCCCACACCACAAACACTGCGCCAAGCCCAGCGATTTTATTAACCAAATTGCTCTTGATAGCGGACATTGAAAATAAATTACTGTCATATATTAATGCCAATGAAAACGTAACACAAACTTTTAACACACAATCGATTTTTAAACATATTTATTTCAAAACATCATTGTAAAATTCAGGGCTTTAGCCAAAGCTTCATTAACAGAGCTCAGCTGACAGTTTAACTTGCAAATGAAAAATACAATAGGCTACAGCACATAGGCCTAGCTTCTTCTTTTTTTGGCACAGCTATTCATTCCCCCCAGTCCAGCCGTTTGTTCCAGGCCAGTGAAGTCCCAACAATCTACAAAAACATGCAATAATATAAAATCATAGATAAAAAGTTGAATCATACACAATCAATAAAACCAAAAGTAAAATATATAATTATAAATACTCATAAAAAACCCACAACAACAAAGTAAAACACCAAACACCACCATCCATGTCTGGGCAGACATGGATTTAGACTGCAACTTGACTTGTTGGCAGAGGCATACAACCGTGAGGCGGTTATTTTTATTTTATATTTTTAGATGGCTCCCAGTTTGTAGCAGATCAAACAGGCTTCTTAATGCTGGCCATATTCTTACTGGGACAACGTAACGTTACTAGGACAGGGAGGATAATTGGAATGCAGACGTAGAGTTCTCTTTAAAATGCCTTCTCCCTTATTTCTTTCTGTTTCTTGCTCCACCTCCCTCCTCGTCTCCCGTGGTCGCTCATCAATCCCATCCCAACTAGGTTAGCATGAATATTTCATCCTCTGACAGGCTGGGGCCCCGGCAGACAGCACGGCACGGCTGGAATTATTCATTCACACACACACACACACACACACAGGCGCGTGCACACTAGGGGTGTCAAAAATAATCGATTATACGATGCATCGCGATGCGGACGTGCACGATTCTGCATCGATTAACAAATATCAAAAATCGATTATTAAATTTTTTTTTTTTTTTTTTTTTTTTTTTTTTTATAATCAAATAAAATAGAATGTAAGTACATGCAGTTGTTTATTTTAATTATGGATCATAATACAATGCAATTCCAAATGCACTTTTATTTTAAAAGTAGCCACACAGTGAGAAAAAAGAAAGTGAGAAAAAATAAATCATGTATTGCGGAAAAAGTGATGCATCGATTTAAGATGCATCGCGATGCATCGTGATGCATCGTTTAATCGAATCGAATCGAATCGTTGACAGATGAATCGTAATCGAATCGAATCGGGAGGCCAGTGAAGATTCACAGCCCTAGTGCACACACACACACAGGCACACAGTGGTAGATTCCCTGCCTACCAACAGGATGGTCGCAGGTTCGCGCCCCCGTGTTACCTCCGGGTTGGTCGGACGTCCATACAGGCACGATTGGCTGCGTCTGCAGGTGGGAAGCTGAATTGAGGGTATGTGTCCTGGTCGCTGCACTAGCGCCTCCTCTGGTCGGTCGGGCCGCCTGGTCGGGGCGGAAGGGAACTGGTGGGAATAACGTGATCCTCCCACGTGCTATGTCCTGCCGGTGAGGCTCCCCGCTGTCAGGTGAAAAGAAGCGTCTGGCAACTGCCCATGTGTCTGAGGAAGCATGGTGCTAGTCTACGGCTCTCCCCAGATTGGCAGAGGCTGGAGCAGCCACCGGGGCAGCAGGGGGAAAATTGGTCAAGTACAATTGTGGAGAAAATGGGTGAAGGTTTTCAGGGGGAAAAAGACATGCACACACCCACCCACCCACCCATACATACACACACACACACACACACACACACACACTAATACACACATATAGGCATGCATTAACATACGTGCTCATACCTACCTTTGTTGATCTTTTTAGTCCTGCCTCTTCCTCGATGTTGATTGGTCGGTCGAAAAAAGTGACATTTATCAGCATGCTTGAACTGTTTTTGAGGCGCCCAGAGCGCTCCGCCCTAAAACACTAGCCGCCAAGAGCGCTGAAACAGCAGGTGCGATGTTGGGAAGACGAGTGCTCCTAAGCACATCTTTACCATCAAAAAACCCAAACACATACATGTTATGGACAGTATTACTCTACATACTATTCAACATCATTTTCAGTATGCTGAAGTTCCAAGCTGCACTTTGTTATTCATCATTCTACTGTACACCCTCTCTTGTCAGTATAGGGTTCTCTCTCTGTCTCTCTCTGTTTCTCACCCTTGTCTGTCTGTAGTTGCTGACTGACAGAAGGTCAGGCCTTGTGCACACAACCAAAACCCATATAGATGCAGCTCAGCACACTCACTTCCAGCATCCTCACCCTACCCCGTTCCATTTAGCACCACTTTGTCCATCACTAATTCATTCTCCTTTCCTTCATATCTTATCATGTCCTGTCCTGTCCTCGCGTCTTCTCACTTGTCCTAATCTGCAGGTCCTGAGAAGGTCTTGAATCTGAATAGCTAAATACACCATTCAAGTTTTCAAAATATTGTGCTTCCTTGACACTGTATTATGTCAAGGAAGCACATCTGTATCTGGTTTGTCACCAAGTGACAAACCAGCCCAGTCACGCAGACATGTACTCAAAAAAAGTTATTTCGCTTCTTTTTTCCACCTCATTCAAGTGACAAAATTACTCTTGTATTTCACTCTTTTTGGTATTAAAAAGCAATTGAAAAGTCTTAGATTTAACGTGAAGACACTTGCAGACATCCTGTAATCTTTAGTCGTCTCACTTTACAGTGCATCCTCTACTCTCATCTCCTGCTGGCAAAGTAACAGAGGGCCAATTTAGGGCCACATCCATGCCAACACGTTGCCCCTGGGGGTTGGCAACACTGTAAGGGTATGGGGTGTGAGAGATGCCATATTGCAAAGACTGGCACATGATGTCTCCATTAGAAGAGAGAGAGGCACTAAACATAATGTAACTGCACAGCATGAGGTAAGAGCAACGCTCTGTTGCTGGAAGCTCTCCCAGAAAAGAGTCTGAAGAAAAATAGCTTCACTTCTCTGTTTTTTCTCTTTCTCATGTGCCCGCCCTACAGCATCTCTAACCTGTTTCTTAGAGTCTCTCTCTCTCACTCTCTCTCTCTGCACCTATATCTCTCTTTCCATCTCTCTCCCCAACCCATGGACTCCAAATGTATGGCCATAATCTATCAATATTCTCAGAGTACATCTCCTTTTCCCCAAAACTCATCTTCTCTTGTAGGCAGTTTCCTGCCAATTTGAGATGAAATGTGAATGAAGGAAACATTCAGGAGATTGATCAGAGATTTTTTTTCCTCCGGCATCGCAGCCCAAAGTTACAGTAGGCAGCAAAATCTGGACAGATATATTTTCTCCGGACCCTCTTCCACTCCAAGCTCCTGTCTGAACCTACAGCCTGTCAAAGCTTCAGGGGTCAAACTCCTGTCTGAACCTACAGCCTGTCAAAGCTTCAGGGGTCAAACTCCTGTCTGAACCTACAGCCTGTCAAAGCTTCAGGGGTCAAACTCCTGTCTGAACCTACAGCTTGTCAAAGCTTCAGGGGTCAAACTCCTGTCTGAACCTACAGCCTGTCAAAGCTTCAGGTCTCGCTCGCTTTCACAAAGATATACTTTGACTGTGGCTTTGATATAACAAAGAGTCAGGCTTCAGATACACATCTAAATTAATCTGTTGTACAAAGCAGTTTAGTACTTGACTATCTTAGGACTACGGTACAATGAATTCTGGGTAAATTAAAACGGACAGAGTAACCACATCCCAGAGCCGTATAATAGAAGAGTTCCGACATCTCCATTCACTCCAATGGACCAGTTTTTTTCCAGGAAGTAGAAAGTGGAACTCTTCAGTAAAAAAAGCAGCACTATCGAGTTGCATCAAAATAGACAGTGTTGTACTTTGAAAGTGTTTTTCATCCCTTGAAATGAATCAAATTGTACATTATCTGCTTTATTTTAGCATGCAAAAGTAGCGCGAGACCCATTCCTGGCTGTTCATTGGCTAATGATTCTTGCATTTTGGTCCTCCGCTGACGCCACTCTCTTACTAGAGGACACTACCACATCCAACCAAATAACTCACATAGCTAAGAATTGAAGGCTAATAGACCAAATCACCGTGACGTCACCATGTAAACAAATTTACTTCCGGGTACCACTTGGGGAAGGCGGCAGGTTTAAATGTGCGTGTTGTCAAATAAATGCTGTCAAACCCTCTCGCTGTTTTCGGCCGACTACTTTCAATTTAAATGGTTAAACGGTTGGTAAACATGCTTGTCCGACGTATCTAGCCTTTCTTCTGTGTTTGTTTTATGTAGTGTTAGCTAGCTAATAACGTTTGTTTGTCTGTCAAACTCGCTGTTTTTTTGCAGACTTGTTAACGTTACAGACAGAGCTACTAACCTCGCGTCACCAGGCTCTTCTCGGCGAGAAAGAGCTACTGACGCCACGTTAATTTAATTTAGCTTCAAGTCTACTCTGGTCTGGTCCAACAGGTAAATTAGCTAGTCTGGTCTCCACTAACGTTAGTGAAAGTGTTGTTATGAATGATATTAAACAACAACACAACACGGACGAACCATTTTTGTCTTCTTTGTCTGTTTTTGTCTTCAACACGTCAGTTTGTGCCGTCCACCGCCATTATAATGTGTGGACCTGACAAAGCCTGACAAAGGCTTGAAGCCGAAACGTCCAATTTTTTCACTGCCCAATAAAAGGCTGTTTTTCAATTAGCCTACCGTGAGTGCCGGCTCTCCTTTTTCAGGACTAACTGTTAGAACCATGGGGGTACGGTGTCTGTTTTTCTTTTCTTTTCTTTTTTTTTGGCTGACTGTCTAACTTAGACTAATCTAGAAGCAACATTAAGACTGGCCTAACACTACAGACCAGTCTAAAATATCTTTGTGAAATCGGCCCCTGGAGATGCTAAAGATGTACCTTATATCTTCAGTCTCTCTAATACCTAATCAAAAAAAACACACACACTTGCAGCTGTCAGAGTAATTATTACACTTTTAATGTTTTTTTGGGGATATTTTATTCTTTTTACATCCTGCATATCCTCTACTCCTTTATGACTGTGTCACTTAGCCCTGCCTCTTATCTGGAGACTTAGACGATTAGACATATTCCAATTATTTTACAGGGTTTCCACCGGTAATGGAATTTCTGTAGTATAATTTAATTTTAATAGGTATGTTCCAGACAGAGAATTTGATCAATTGTGCGGGGAAGTCGAGTGCATATGGGTCACTTCACGGGGAAATACCAGAAAGTATTTTACAACTTGTTTCACACTTAGATGGTAGATTAGCCGCTTGTTTTCAAGTGGTTGTCATTGTAAATGTGCTCTATAAATAACGTTGACTTGGTTTTCTCCACAGCAATCCAAACTGAAGTGGGATTTTCTCCTGTAAAAGGCCATTTTGCATATTTCCAACCAGCTTTGTATCATTACAAAATCGGTAGTACTGTATAATGCAAATGAACAATGTTTAACTTCTCTCCATCTTGCCTAGAGCGAGAGATCCCTGTTCATTCACACAACTTCCTGGTCCAAATGATGTCTTTTGGACCAGGAAGTTCTGCGAATGAATGTAGAGAGAGCAATAATGATAGTGATACTGTAGTGCTAGTGCTAGTGCTAGTGCTATTGCTAGTGCTAGTGACAGTAATAGTGACACAATGGCAAAACTGCTCCAAATGACATCATTTGGACCAGGAAGTTCTGTGAATGAATGGGGATGCTCTATATAACCAGCGTTGTGACAACGTGGCCCTTTAAAACTTTTGTGAGCTGAAAAACCTTAACAAACCAGAAACAAACAAACATTAATGTGGATGATGTAGGTTACAGGATGGAAAGTCATGTGAAAAGTCATGGAATTCATCATCAGGGCCACAATGTGAATTCTGTTACTTAATTGGAATGTTTTATTTTATGTTGTTTACTATAGGACAGTCTTTAATCTAACTTTGTGTTCTTTCCCTGTCTCTCTCTCTTGCCCCACCCCACCATAGGTACTACCTGAAGAACAATATGGAGACAGAGACGCTGTGCTCGGACGAGGACGCCCAGGACCTGCTGAGGGAGAGTCAGATCTCTCTAATGCAGCTCAGCACAGTGGAGGTGGCCGCCCAGCTCTCCATGAGAGACTTCGACCTCTTCAGGAACATTGAGTCCACTGAGTATGTAGTCCTTTCATCAGGGGTGAAAGTGGATTGAAATTCTTGCCGGAACTACTACTCCAACCTTCATTGCGTCATTGTTCTCCTCCCGCCCAGCTTCATGCATTCCTGAACACGCATATTTTTGACATCATGTAGTCTATAGCAAATTATTTATTTAATTATTTATTGTGCAAGTTAGGAGCCTACTTAATTAACCTGTATAGGCTACAGTGTGGCATAATTGTGCTTTAAGTAAAACAGTTGAATAAGCAAGAATATGAAAATGGATTAAAAAATGCAAATTTTAAATTGCATTTTGCAAATCAGCATCAGTCTTCCATTTGTCAATTTAATTAATTTAATTTAACACATTGACTGCCAGCCGTTTTTTTTTTGCTGTAGGTAGCTTTTGCCACGCCATTTTTTGAGGATTCTGGCTCATTTTACAAGAGCCGAGGATTCTTTTCTGCTTGGAGTTTGTCAACACAAAGTTCACAAAAGTACTAATAGAATGTGTGCTTTCTCTGTCTAAAAGAGTTAGTTTGTAGAGTTAGTAGTTATGTAGATATTAGCCGTTGAGTACAGCATGGTTTTAGCGTCTGAGAGTGAAAGCTGAGATAATCGCAGTTTTGTGAAATTCAATCAAACAGGCAGAACAGTCACTTTAACCATTTATTTTTGGCATCAGTGAGAGATCAGACATCCAAACAATATAGTTCCGAACGCCCTCTCCTTCAACTCCTCCCTCCGTGGGCGTGTCTAGTGGCTTTCAGCCTGCGTTTGTCACAAGCGAGTGCTCTGCTGCTGCTGCTGCTGCTGCGAGTTTGAGCAGCCTCCCTCCCTGGCAGCGAGTTTGAGCAGCCTCCCTCCCTGGCAGCGAGTGTGGATAGGTCTCACTCGTCTCTTGGGTTTGAGAGCCCCGATGAAGCCCCGTGCGACTCTAGGCTTTATGCTGCCCACCCAGTCCATTTCTGGAACCCCCCACCGCAGCAGCGCGAAAGCGCCCCCGCCTACAGTATGAGAATGAGGCTCGTTCGTTTCTGACTGTAAAATCGCCAAGCCATTTCCTTGAGAATGGAGGAAGCAGCCGCGGGAGGCGGCTGCTTTTGGTTGACTTTCTCTCTGTCGGGAGAGGACCGTCGCCACCTAGCTGGTCGGTAAAATAGATTATACACATTCAATACTTCCAATATCTCCATAGGAGACGCGGGGGGCATTGATCCACATAGCACCGTCAAAAAAAAAAAAACGACCGTTGGATTATTTTTTACGTATTAATACGTCAATGGCAGTGAACGTGTTAAATGGCTCATTTATAAGCATTTTTATTAATAAGGTTTATACATAGTTTTATCAAACAGCTCATTTAAAAGCATTTTTTTCTTCTAGAAGCCGTCTGGAAGGTGAATATGTAGCCTACAGTAACCTAAGTAAATTACTGAGAATTAGCCTACTGCTTGGATGTATAAAGCTTTTCATAATGCAGGAGACAGAGGGAAAAAAGCACATTAGATTGTGAATGTGCACAGAAGAAATCCATGTAGTCAGCAGAGAAATCCTTATCCAAAGCAAAAGATTCCCACCAGGAATCAAAGAACAGACACCGAATTGGGCACTGGGTGGGCAGACAAGACAATCAAATGCCATCTTGAAAACATTCCTGAATGAACGATGAAGGACTTTAACGCATCGGAGGCGCCATGAAACCACGCGTAAAAGCTCTCTCTCTCTCTCTCTCTCTCTCTGCTTCCTTCTGCTGTCCTCTTCCCCCGTTACGTCTAGCTTGACACAACACAGCCCGTCCAATGTACCCGTCTGTAAACGGTGCAGCTGCTGAGCTGATAAATGCCGACTTGTTCAACGAGCAACAGGTTAGCGGATGTGATAGATAACATCATTAGGCTACATTCCCAAAACGAGTGTTATTTTGTGACGAGCAAACTTTTAACGTCGGAGTTCGACAAGGAAATGCATGCGAGGAGGGACGCGCTGCGCTGCAGTCATGGGCTGCAGTGCAAAGTACTATCCAGGCAGCGTCAAGCCAGCGTAAACACAGCTGCTC
Organism: Poromitra crassiceps; assembly: GCF_964638095.1. Lineage (NCBI taxonomy): Eukaryota > Metazoa > Chordata > Actinopteri > Beryciformes > Melamphaidae > Poromitra > Poromitra crassiceps. The sequence continues at coordinate 39,024,075 of NC_139623.1, forward strand.
ACGTTCTATACCGGATATTGCTCCCAGAATTATTTTACAGCGGGAGCCTCACAAAAATAAGGTGGATAGACAGCACGATTAAAACCACTGACAGATCTAAAACACTGCATTGGAACAATTTAGAAGCAATTTATGAGACAGACTACTGTTGTTTATGTGACATAACGTCAGCCATGTGTTTCCTTGGAAATTATGCAATCGTGATTGCTCTGCAGCAATCGGCTTTTGATTGACAGGCAGCTGCATGTCTTCCCCCAACGGCGTTCAGGCACCGAAAGTCTTAAAGGAACTGCGCACCGGAGGGTTCCGGCCCACTTTCACCAGTGCCTTTCATATTTACATTTGGGTTCCCACGGCTCCTTGAAATCCTTGAAAGTTTGTCAATTTGAGAAGGCCTTGAAAGTTTTTGGAAATTGACACAAATACATGGATCATTGAAAGTGCTTGCATTTATATACTGTATTTTGTGCAAGAAAGGAAATTTAAGTTATTTTGATTTTTTTAAATTAAGGTGCCTTAGAGCACAGTTAATAAGTTAATTGTAATTAAGTGTTCACAGATTCAAGCCTCTCCCTCTTTTTAATTGTCTGTGAGCTTGCTAGTTCTCATTATAAAAATATCAGTGTTGTAATTAACCTTGATATGGATCTCAAACTATGCCATGTTGGGGTCCTTGAATTTGAGGGAATTGGGCCTGGATAATAATAACTTTATTTTCGATTCTGTGTTTCTAAGTTCACAACGTGCATTATAATCAAGACTTTAAGAATTTAAAAGGCAAGTCTGATTCTGCCATCTTATCCCATGATATTTGTGTCTTCAAAAAGCCTCATATCACCAAACTACTTCAACTATTGAGGAAAGCCTGAGGGGATTTTGCCCTGCATACCCATGTGTTAGTATCTAAACATTGACTCCACTAATGAGCTGCTTATTATAGAGAGGCTGTTCTTTACTGTGGTTATGGTTGCAGTGGAGACTCAGTAGGTAAGTGATGTAGCCAAGTACCATCAGCTGCAACCTGTAATTAGAGCAAAAAATTCACTTGTGGGTAATATGGCTTTTGTACAGTGTTTGCCAAGGCTTCTCCAATGTAGTGTACATACATAAGAATAACAAACAGGAATAAGCATGCTATTACTACCTATCAGCACACTGCACAGTTGGAACTTACTTTTGACCAATCAGATTGCTACGTAAAACTCCTCATATTATATTTAGCAATGCAGGGTGTTCACATGTTGTCCTGCAGTCGCCAGCCGCTTCTTTTCACCTGACAGCGAGGAGTTTTACCAGCAGGATGTAGCGCGTGGAAGGATCACACTATTCCCCCCGAGTTCCCCTCCCCCCAAGAACCTGACCGACCACAGGTGGCGCTAGTGCAGTGACAGGACACATACCCCACCCGCGGACATGGTCACTTGTTTCTGTAGGAACGTCTGACCAAGCCGGAAGTACCGCTGCCGGGAATTGAACCCGGGTCTCTGCAGTGGTACTGTAGGTGAGAGTGCTTTTACCGCTACACTACCCAGAGGCCCGTACAATAGCATATTCTTGTGGTCCCCAGGTATGTGGACGACCTGTTCAAGCTGGACTCTGCGACAGGGTGCGGCCATCTGAAGCAGTTTGAGGAGGTGATCAACCAGGAGACCTTCTGGGTTGCCACAGAAATCCTCAAGGAGCCCAACACCCTGAAGAGGATGAAGACCATCAAACACTTCATCAAGATCGCCCTGCACTGCCGAGAATGCAAGAACTTCAACTCCATGTTCGCCATCATCAGGTGTGTGTGTGTGTGTGTGTGTGTGTGTGTGTGTGTGTGTGTGTGTGTGTGTGTGTGAGTGTGTACGTCAAAAATGGGGACACACACCCACCTTAAGTCCAGGTACTGTAATTGGGGACGGTGGGTATCTTTGGCACGATGGACGATGGCATCGACCTCTGAGCCTTCTACATTGGACCATCGTGATTAATCTGTTCAAATTAAAATTGTGCAGTTTTAATAATAGAAAAAGGCCAAGTCCACGCACCGGGGGACACGCGAGCGGCATTAAACAAGCACACCCTGTGCCCAGCTCAGAGAAGCAGTAGAGCGGAGAGGGGGAGGGGAGGATAAGCAGAAGTCGGTTGTGTTGTGAAAATGTTAAGACAAAGAAGAAACTTCACGTTCTTTCCTGTTTTCAACCCAATGTTACTGTACAAGTGTTCAACTGTGAATTCAACTTGTCAGTTTCCATGAAGTCGCTCCATCACAAAGACTGCTGCTGCTGCTACTGTGTTTCTATCTGTTCTTAACGTAATGTTAGGTTAAAAACTGAGCCCACATGAATCTAACGTTATCCACCAGTACGTGCCCGTTTTCTGCCAGCTAGTTAAATTCAACACACACACACACGTTGTTGGTCAGGATCTGTAATGTTAGCGTTATTTATTTTGTGCCTTTCAATATTGCTGGTAGTGATAGCCTACTGCTTCAGTCGCCTGGCTCTGCTGTAGTAGTAGCCCGCTGGTCTCTCATGACATGTACAGCTCAGCTGTCCTGTTGGAAACATGAACAAACGGCACCGCAACGACTTCATAAATCATGAATTAATCTTTTTGAGTCTGCAACAGCATCAAACAAGTCTTGAAAGGAATCCCAGTTCACCGTCAGTGGTTGACAAAGCTGGTGCCAGAAGTGAAATATGGAACTTGCTGCTTACCCAAGACAACAAAGACAGACACGCAGCCAACACATCAAAAGCTCTGCCTGCCTGTGCAAAGACGGACATCCAGCCAACGCATCAAAGCCCCTGCCTGCCCTCTGTAAAAGTTTCTACAAAGCGGTCCAAGTGTCAGTGTGGTCACACATTGCGTCATTGTGTTTTCTCTGGTTTACTGCAGAGTTGTAGTAGTATGGACGTCAAAATGGCTGTTTGGTGACAGCACCAGCATGTGCCACATCTGTGCTGTTTGGTGACAGCACCAGCATGTGCCACATCTGTGTGTGCTTACTGTACCAAAGTCTCTCCCCTCTCTGTCCCTCTGCCAGCTCATTGCATCAGCCCTGTTTCTCCCAAAACCACATAGCCTCCGCAAACCCCACAGCTTCAAAATAAGAGTCCCCTGGCCATGCTTCCACTTACTGTTTGTTGTTGTTGTTAATGCCCTGTGCCCTCTGTGGTTTGGCTGTAGACTGAGCTGATGTCACCGTGGGTAAACCCACGGGAAGAAGAGGCCTGTTAGTGCTAGCTGTGTGTTTCAGGGATCAACTGGGGGGGGTTTGCTTGTGTTTGCGTGTACGCATTTGCGTCCATTGCTTGTGCATGCAGTGTGTGTGTGCGCGTGTGCGTGCAGTGTGTGTAGTGTGTGTGGGGATTTGCTTGTGTGTATGAGAATAATTCTGCCCGTGCGTTTGTGTTTGTGAGTATTTTCAATATGGACGGCCTCCAGAGGCATGCGGTGCATGTGAGAGCAGAGACAGAGCATGACCTCAGAGGCATGCGGTGCATGTGAGAGCAGAGACAGAGCATGACCTCAGAGGCATGCGGTGCATGTGAGAGTAGAGACAGGGGATGACCTCAGCTGTAGGAGCATGTGAGAGCAGAGACAGGGGATGACCTCAGCTGTAGGAGCATGTGAGAGTAGAGACAGGGGATGACCTCAGCTGTTGGAGCATGTGAGAGTAGAGACAGGGGATGACCTCAGCTGTAGGAGCATGTGAGAGTAGAGACAGGGGATGACCTCAGCTGTAGGAGCATGTGAGAGCAGAGACAGGGGATGACCTCAGCTGTTGGAGCATGTGAGAGCAGAGACAGGGGATGACCTCAGCTGTAGGAGCATGTGAGAGTAGAGACAGGGGATGACCTCAGCTGTAGGAGCATGTGAGAGCAGAGACAGGGGATGACCTCAGCTGTAGGAGCATGTGAGAGTAGAGACAGGGGATGACCTCAGCTGTAGGAGCATGTGAGAGCAGAGACAGGGGATGACCTCAGCTGTTGGAGCATGTGAGAGCAGAGACAGGGGATGACCTCAGCTGTTGGAGCATGTGAGAGTAGAGACAGGGGATGACCTCAGCTGTTGGAGCATGTGAGAGTAGAGACAGGGGATGACCTCAGCTGTAGGTGCATGTGAGAGCAGAGACAGGGGATGACCTCAGCTGTTGGAGCTTCCATTGTGCAGATGGTGATTAGGTTCAACTTAATTGGATTTTGGGTAGCGTGGCTGTGGTGTGGTTTCACCGTGTCAATGGGATAAGTCCCACGCTTCCTGCATGCACGCTGATCTAATACAGTAGCTGGATTACAGACACTTGAGTTTGGTTGTAGTATGCTGATTTGGGTCTACTACAGTCCAATAAATAATTGTCTGTGGTACTAATGTAGGATCAATGCATGATGTACTGTAGTGGGTCTTCTGCAATAGCTACCTACCACTGTAGTTGGAAATCAAATATTTCTGTTTTTGTAGCTGCGGTGGTTTGGCCATTCTTTTTGGCTCCTACATCCTTTATGTACCCATGAGCCACATTTTTGAAGTAGATTTAGGCCATGTCCACACGGAGACGGAACCAACCTTTTTTTCCGTTTAAGAAAAGTTTTCCATAAACACGGAATCGTTTCAAAAAATGTGTGTATCCACATGAAACCACTGAATACCACTGAAACCGCTGTAGTATATATGCCAGGCCGGTAAGTGGCACTCTAACGCTGCCACAAAGTACACCAAAAACAGAGAATAAGACAATCTCGTCAATAATGGCATTCAATCAGAATCTATAATGTGTATCTCACTGTAGCGAGCAGCTTAAAACCCTTGGATTTCCGGGATCCTATTAGTAGCCTCTGTATCTCAACTCTAGAAGAGGTTTGCCATGTCGATGAATAAAACAATTAAACCTATACAGGCAAATGCAGAGCTGTTCAGCAGGGCTGATGGTCTCCCTGTAGCCTACAATATAGAACGTTAACAATCGGTGACGTTCCTGATACAATCCACTTCCATGATCTTTAGACATATTATGTTGCAAACACATCCCAGCGTATTGGCCGCTCCTGCACATCACAGCACAGGCTAAATGATGCAACATATATACATTATATAAAGTCATGGCATAAATGTGTTTTTATTGAAAAAGTGGCGTCAAGTAAGCTAAAGTCTTGTTGGAGTGGACATCACAGTGCAACCGTGTAATGGTCGTCAAACCTCTCACTTCACTATAACACGTTGTATTTGCGAGGGCTATATATACACCATCCCGAGTATGTGTTACACTCAGGGTTTACATTTCATTTCATTTTGTCCAATATTAAAATATTCCAGAATTGCATGTTGTATTAAAAATCAATATTATTTCTATCTAACATGTTTAGCCTGATTTTGTTTGTGTTCTTGTAAAAACTTAGCCGCCGCTAAGTTTTCTGGGAAATATCCGGAGAAGGGAGGGGAGGGGTGGATGGGAAGAAGCAGCTGTAAGAGCCCTATAACAGGCTCAGTAGCTGTTGCTGGCGGAGAGAGGTGGGGCTATAGCATCATCGGTTCAGGAAAGATGTGTATGGGTTGTAAACACGGAAATGCAAGGGTGGCGTCTTCAGATTTGTTCACTCTGGGACCCGGTTTCAAAAATTAGCCTATTCTCCCAGAACGTATAGTCCCAGAACGCTGGTTCCGTCTGCACGAAACGTCCATACGAGAAAAAACTTTTGCGGGTACACCTAAACTCGTCTCCGTGGGGACATGTCCTTAGTCATGTCCTCATGTCGGCAGCTCTCCTGTCATCAAAGAGAGGAGCAGGACCCGTTTGGGATCCGGAGCCACAGTTGAAGAAACCCTCAAGCACAATGCTCGCCTGTTCCCTGCTGTAGAAGGCACTTTACAACAGAAACCCTCAAGCACAGTGCTCGCCTGTTCCCTGCTGTAGAAGGCACTTTACAACAGAAACCCTCAAGCACAGTGCTCGCCTGTTCCCTGCTGTAGAAGGCACTTTACAACAGAAACCCTCAAGCACAATGCTCGCCTGTTCCCTGCTGTAGAAGGCACTTTACAACAGAAACCCTCAAGCACAGTTCTCGCCTGTTCCCTGCTGTAGAAGGCACTTTACAACAGAAACCCTCAAGCACAGTTCTCGCCTGTTCCCTGCTGTAGAAGGCACTTTACAACAGAAACCCTCAAGCACAGTGCTCGCCTGTTCCCTGCTGTAGAAGGCACTTTACAACAGAAACCCTCGAGCACAGTGCTTGCCTGTTCCCTGCTGTAGAAGGCACTTTACAACAGAAACCCTCAAGCACAGTGCTCGCCTGTTCCCTGCTGTAGAAGGCACTTTACAACAGAAACCCTCGAGCACAGTTCTCGCCTGTTCCCTGCTGTAGAAGGCACTTTACAACACAAACCCTCGAGCACAGTGCTCACCTGTTCCCTGCTGTAGAAGGCACTTTACAACAGAAACCCTCGAGCACAGTGCTCGCCTGTTCCCTGCTGTAGAAGGCACTTTACAACAGAAACCCTCAAGCACAGTGCTCGCCTGTTCCCTGCTGTAGAAGGCACTTTACAACAGAAACCCTCAAGCACAGTGCTCGCCTGTTCCCTGCTGTAGAAGGCACTTTACAACAGAAACCCTCGAGCACAGTTCTCGCCTGTTCCCTGCTGTAGAAGGCACTTTACAACACAAACCCTCGAGCACAGTGCTCACCTGTTCCCTGCTGTAGAAGGCACTTTACAACAGAAACCCTCGAGCACAGTGCTCGCCTGTTCCCTGCTGTAGAAGGCACTTTACAACAGAAACCCTCAAGCACAGTGCTCGCCTGTTCCCTGCTGTAGAAGGCACTTTACAACAGAAATCCTCAAGCACAGTGCTTGCCTGTTCCCTGCTGTAGAAGGCACTTTACAACAGAAACCCTCGAGCACAGTGCTCACCTGTTCCCTGCTGTAGAAGGCACTTTACAACAGAAACCCTCGAGCACAGTGCTCGCCTGTTCCCTGCTGTAGAAGGCACTTTACAACAGAAACCCTCGAGCACAGTGCTCGCCTGTTCCCTGCTGTAGAAGGCACTTTACAACAGAAACCCTCGAGCACAGTGCTCGCCTGTTCCCTGCTGTAGAAGGCACTTTACAACAGAAACCCTCAAGCACAGTGCTCGCCTGTTCCCTGCTGTAGAAGGCACTTTACAACAGAAACCCTCGAGCACAGTGCTCGCCTGTTCCCTGCTGTAGAAGGCACTTTACAACAGAAACCCTCGAGCACAGTGCTTGCCTGTTCCCTGCTGTAGAAGGCACTTTACAACAGAAACCCTCGAGCACAGTGCTCGCCTGTTCCCTGCTGTAGAAGGCACTTTACAACAGAAACCCTTAAGCACAGTTCTCGCCTGTTCCCTGCTGTAGAAGGCACTTTACAACAGAAACCCTCGAGCACAGTGCTCGCCTGTTCCCTGCTGTAGAAGGCACTTTACAACAGAAACCCTCGAGCACAGTGCTCGCCTGTTCCCTGCTGTAGAAGGCACTTTACAACAGAAACCCTCAAGCACAGTGCTCGCCTGTTCCCTGCTGTAGAAGGCACTTTACAACAGAAACCCTCGAGCACAGTGCTCGCCTGTTCCCTGCTGTAGAAGGCACTTTACAACAGAAACCCTCGAGCACAGTGCTTGCCTGTTCCCTGCTGTAGAAGGCACTTTACAACAGAAACCCTCGAGCACAGTGCTCGCCTGTTCCCTGCTGTAGAAGGCACTTTACAACAGAAACCCTCGAGCACAGTGCTCGCCTGTTCCCTGCTGTAGAAGGCACTTTACAACAGAAACCCTTGTGGGAACTCTGATTCAAGCCAGTAGTCAAAAACAGGTTTTAAACGCAATATGCGTTGTTTTATTCAACCAACAAAAGAAAGTTCATCCCTTCTCGGGGAAATCCGGGAAATATAACTCATTCGGCCAGGGTTAGCCTGCGGCTCCGTATGGGTGTTCTCCCCACCACGTAGCCCGGCCTCAGTTCCTCGCTTTTAATTGCTCCAATATCTTGCCTGGGAATGAGAGGAGAGAGTCTGGGTCAGGTAACAGCAATATCATCACATGCGAATGTTTAGGGAGAGGATCGGGAAATGTACTTACCGCCCGACAGCAAGGAGCTTCCTTCTGGAGGAGAACCGGCCACACAGTGAGGTTCAGAGCGGTGTCTGGTTTTCTATGGCCCTTAATTGGGGGATCCGCTCCAGCCGTGCGCTCTGCTCCTAAGCGTGCCCGGCTGTCAGCGGTCCCACTGATTCAACATGAAATTGGGGAAGTACCTGTTGTCGATGACGCGGCCTAGACACCGTTTCTGTCGGGAATCCCCGGCTCTGACGTCACTGTGGTGGCTGGTTGTCCTCCCGCTCTCACCTGTCAAGCAGTATGTTACCGAGACTCCACACATCCTCCCCCTAAGCTCGCTGCCTGTGCGGGGAGCTTCTTTTTCTTCTGCTTCATCCCGTCGTGACATGGCATCTGCGTGTGGTATCTCCCTCCCTGGTCTGTGTTCCACTTTGAATTTATAGTTTTGCAACTCTAAGAACCACCGCGTTACCCTTTCATTTTTATCTTTGTTCGTTGCCATCCATTTGAGGGGGGCGTGGTCCGTGATGAGGGTAAACACCCGGCCCCAGAGGTAATAGCGGAGATAGTGAATGGCCCATTTCACCGCCAGGCATTCTTTTTCCACCGTTGAATAGTTTCTTTCGTGCTTCAACAACTTCCTGCTTATGAAGGTCACTGGGTGTTCATCTCCATCTATTACCTGTGCCAGTACTGCTCCTATTCCTGTCCCGGAGGCGTCCGTGTGGAGGAGGAATGGCTTTGTGAAGTCTGGGGCTATTAATACCGGTTCTCGGCATAATGCCTCCTTTAGAGCCTCGAAGGCGGCGTTGGTTTCGTCTGTCCATCTGACATGGTGTGGCAGCTTCTGTTGCGTTAAGTCGTATAACGGTGCTGCTATGGTGGCGAAATTTTTTACGAACTTTAAATAGTATGCAATCAGCCCCAGGAATGACTTCACTTGTTTCTTCGTTACGGGTCGTGGCCAATTCCTTATTTTCTCCACTTTCGTGATTTGTGGTTTTACGCACCCCCGGCCTATGGTGTATCCCAAGTAATTTGTTTCCGTCCAGGCCAACCGACACTTCTTGGCGTTGGCGGTGAGTCCGGCTCGGCGGAGGGCTCCCAGGACCGCTTCCAGCTGTTCCATGTGGTCTTCCCAGTTGCTGCTGTGTATGACGATATCATCCAAATAGGCTGCGGCATACTCTCTATGTGGCCGGAGGACCCTGTCCATCAGCCTCTGAAAGGTGGCGGGTGCGCCGTGTACACCAAAGGGGAGGACGCGGTACTGAAACAGGCCATCGGGTGTTGCGAATGCGGTCTTTGGTTTCGCCCGTCTGGTTAGGGGAACCTGCCAATACCCCTTGGTGAGGTCCAGTGTGCTGACGAATCGAGCTGGTCCCAGCCGCTCAATGAGCTCGTCCACCCTTGGCATCGGGTATGCATCAAACGTGGATATCTCATTCACTTTTCTAAAGTCATTACAGAATCTAAGTGTCCCGTCTGGCTTTGGTACTATTACAATCGGGCTGGACCAGGGGCTGTGGGATTCCTCTATCACTCCTAATTCAAGCATTTTCTTTACCTCTTCTCGGATCGCTTCCCGTCGGGCCTCGGGGATGCGGTAGGGCCGTTGTCGTACCACTTTTCCTGGCGTCGTTTCTATGTCGTGTTGTATGGCGTTTGTCCGGCCAGGCAGGTCGGAGAAAACGTCCCGGCTCCGTCCTAGGAGCTCCTTTACATCTTGGAGTTGTTCGGGTCCCAACTCCTGTCCGATGTCCACTGGGACCGTCGTCGGAGCCCGGTGTGGGGCGCTGTTGAGGAGGGCTAGGGGAGCGGGTCTCTCGGCTTCATGCCACGGCTTCAAAATGTTTATGTGGTAGAGCTGTAGTCCTTTTCTCCGTCCCGGCTGACAGACTCGGTAGTTCACGGGCCCGACCTTCTCGACTACTTCAAACGGCCCCTGCCATTTGGCCAGGAATTTGCAGTCATGGCTGGGCACTAATACCAGGACCTTCTCCCCGACCTGGAACTGCCTGGGGTTGGCTCCTCTATTATAGGTGCGGGTTTGGGCGGCTTGTGCCTCCTCCATGTGCCGTCGTACCAGCGGCCATACCTTTTTAGCTCTTTCTTGTAGCCTCTCGACATGTTCGATGACATTCCGTAGTGGGGAGGGCTGGCTTTCCCACGCCTCCTTTGCCAAGTCGAGTAGACCCCGGGGGTTTCGGCCGTAGAGCAGTTCAAACGGGGAGTATCCAGTGGATGCCTGTGGCACTTCTCGTATGGCAAACAGCACATAGGGAATGAGTTGGTCCCAATCTTTCCCGTCCACATCGATCAGTTTCTTCAGCATCTTTTTCAGGGTTTGGTTAAATCTCTCGACTAGGCCATCTGTCTGGGGGTGATAAACAGAAGTTCTTATGCGTTTTATTTTCAGCCATTTGTACAAGTCTGTCATTACTCTGGACATGAAGCATGAGCCTTGGTCGGTGAGCACCTGCTCTGCGATTCCCACCCGGCTAAACAGCATGAATAGTTCTTTAGCGACATTTTTTGCCGTAGCGGTGCGTAACGGTATTGCTTCAGGGTAACGAGTAGCATAATCCACTATTACCAATATGTAGCGGTGTCCTCTGCTTGACTTCGGGAGCGGCCCCATGATGTCCATGGCGAGACGGGAAAACGGGACCTCGATGATGGGTAGAGGGATCAGGGGGTTCCTGTACAGTGGCCGGGGAGCAGTTTTCTGGCACTCACCACAACATCGACAGAAATCCTCAATCGCTTTTTTTATGCCTGGCCAATAGAACCGGCGTAGCACTCGGTTATATGTTTTTTGAACCCCTAGATGTGCTCCCAACTGATGAGTGTGGGCCAAATATAACACTCTGGACACATAGGTTTTAGGCACTAATAATTGTTCCATGACTTCCCCCCCCGGAGTTTTGGTGGATCTATACAACAACCCCTGTTTCACAATAAATTGTGGGAATGTTTGCCTCACCCCGGAACAGCGCTTCCCATCAATGGCTGCGACGGCTCGCCGGCTGGCTTCCAGATTCGGGTCCGCCCATTGGGCCGAGGCGAACTCTCCGTGGGCCGGGGGTTCGGGTCCGTCCGGGAGAGGAAACTCCGCGAATGGGTCCTCCTCGAGCGGCGGCGTCTCATATTCAGCGGGCCCGGCGGGACCTTCTTCGGCGGCCGATGTGTCGGACTGCGGTCCTTCGGATCCCGGCCTGAAGGCTGGGCAGGCAACGTTTTGCCGGGCCATCCGTCTTCCCCGGGGTTTGTCCCGTCGGGGCTTCTCCGGGCGCCGACCGGAACGCCAGTATCGGAGGAATAGGGGGCAATCAGTGCCTATCAGGAGCGGGACCGGGAGATTGGGCACCACGCCTGCGGCGACTCTGGCCTCGCCTTTTGGGGTTTGGACCCGTATATAGCTGACCGCATAGCTTTTTACGTCCCCGTGGACGCATCTCACGGGCATGGTTTCTGTCGAGAGCTCCCCCGCGAGGTCGGCCCGGACGAGGGTCACCACGCTTCCGGAGTCGAGGAGGGCATGGGTGTCGGTGCGCCCCACCCGGACCGGTAGTGTCGCCTGCTGGACGGGGTAGCCTCCGGTGTGGAGGGAGGGTCGGGGTTCGTCACCTGCTGCGGAGGGCATGGACACATCTCTGTCGGGGCAGGACCAGGACATGTGGTCTTCTTGTCCGCAGACGTAGCACCGCCTTAGCTGTCGACTCCCTCGGTCAGCCGTGTTGCGCGGCTCTCTCTGGGCCGGGGGCCGGGCCGGTGGCGGTCGGCGGGGGCTGTCCCGGCTGGGTCTGTCTGGGGGGGCTGTCTTGCGAAGTGGCTCACTCAGGGTGGATCGCATCATGTCAGCGGATGCACCGGTCAATTACGAGTCGTTCTATCCACGGGGGATCTCCCGTGGAGGTGAGCCAGCTCTGTGTGAGCCTCAGTAGATCAGCTACCTGGGAGCGGGGCGGCTGGTCCGGTGTGTATCGCCAGCCATGATACCGTTGAGCACGAGCGGGGAGGCTGTAGCCGTAGCTGGCGAGGATGGCGGTGCGTAGTTTCACGAAATCCCTTGCCTCTCCCATGGACAGGTCCCGACAGACCCTCTGCGCCTGGCCCGTGAGGAAAGGCGCAATGATGCCTCCCCAGTGTGCGGCAGGCCATCCCTCTCGTACCGCCGTTCTCTCGAATAGCTCCAAGTAGGCTTCGATATCATCGTCTGGGCTTTGCTTTGTTAGGACATCTCCGGGGGCCCTTGCAGTCGAGTTGTCTTTCTCTATTTTTTTTATTAGTTCTTTTACTGCCTGCTGCAGTTCAGTTTGGCTTTGGATCAGCGTCACCAGAGCCTGGGCCTGCTCCATGGTGCGTGAGGAGGTTAGCGTTGAATCAGAGTGCCTGCATTCTCCACCACTTGTGGGAACTCTGATTCAAGCCAGTAGTCAAAAACAGGTTTTAAACGCAATATGCGTTGTTTTATTCAACCAACAAAAGAAAGTTCATCCCTTCTCGGGGAAATCCGGGAAATATAACTCATTCGGCCAGGGTTAGCCTGCGGCTCCGTATGGGTGTTCTCCCCACCACGTAGCCCGGCCTCAGTTCCTCGCTTTTAATTGCTCCAATATCTTGCCTGGGAATGAGAGGAGAGAGTCTGGGTCAGGTAACAGCAATATCATCACATGCGAATGTTTAGGGAGAGGATCGGGAAATGTACTTACCGCCCGACAGCAAGGAGCTTCCTTCTGGAGGAGAACCGGCCACACAGTGAGGTTCAGAGCGGTGTCTGGTTTTCTATGGCCCTTAATTGGGGGATCCGCTCCAGCCGTGCGCTCTGCTCCTAAGCGTGCCCGGCTGTCAGCGGTCCCACTGATTCAACATGAAATTGGGGAAGTACCTGTTGTCGATGACGCGGCCTAGACACCGTTTCTGTCGGGAATCCCCGGCTCTGACGTCACTGTGGTGGCTGGTTGTCCTCCCGCTCTCACCTGTCAAGCAGTATGTTACCGAGACTCCACACCCTCGAGCACAGTGCTCGCCTGTTCCCTGCTGTAGAAGGCACTTTACAACAGAAACCCTCGAGCACAGTGCTCGCCTGTTCCCTGCTGTAGAAGCCACTTTACAACAGAAACCCTCAAGCACAGTGCTCACCTGTTCCCTGCTGTAGAAGGCACTTTACAACAGAAACCCTCAAGCACAGTGCTCACCTGTTCCCTGCTGTAGAAGGCACTTTACAACAGAAACCCTCAAGCACAGTGCTCGCCTGTTCCCTGCTGTAGAAGGCACTTTACAACAGAAACCCTCAAGCACAGTGCTCGCCTGTTCCCTGCTGTAGAAGGCACTTTACAACAGAAACCCTCAAGCACAGTGCTTGCCTGTTCCCTGCTGTAGAAGGCACTTTACAACAGAAACCCTCAAGCACAGTGCTCGCCTGTTCCCTGCTGTAGAAGGCACTTTACAACAGAAACCCTCAAGCACAGTGCTCGCCTGTTCCCTGCTGTAGAAGGCACTTTACAACAGAAACCCTCAAGCACAGTGCTCGCCTGTTCCCTGCTGTAGAAGGCACTTTACAACAGAAACCCTCGAGCACAGTTCTCGCCTGTTCCCTGCTGTAGAAGGCACTTTACAACAGAAACCCTCGAGCACAGTGCTCGCCTGTTCCCTGCTGTAGAAGGCACTTTACAACAGAAACCCTCAAGCACAGTGCTTGCCTGTTCCCTGCTGTAGAAGACACTTTACAACAGAAACCCTCGAGCACAGTTCTCGCCTGTTCCCTGCTGTAGAAGGCACTTTACAACAGAAACCCTCGAGCACAGTTCTCGCCTGTTCCCTGCTGTAGAAGGCACTTTACAACAGAAACCCTCAAGCACAGTGCTCGCCTGTTCCCTGCTGTAGAAGACACTTTACAACAGGAGTGTCTGACCTCCATGTCTCCAAACACTCCTCCTCACACCACGCCGCCTTCACACATATGGCTCTCTGCCGCAGAGCCTACCTGCTGACAGCAGCCTGTGTGTGTGTGTGTGTGTGTGTGTGTGTGTGTGTGTGTGTGTGTGTGTGTGTGTGTGTGTGTGTGTGTGTGTGTGTGTGTGCGTGCGTGCGTGCGTGCGTGTGTGCGTGCGTGCAACATTTCCATTTGGTATGTTTACCTGTGTATGTGGATTTGTGTGGCTGGATAAAATAAGATGAAACTTTCTCAATCCCCTTGGGGAAATTAGGTCTTTCAGCAGCAAAAACTGAAAAATAGAATATACAGTGAACATCACGCAAATACTAGACAACATAAGAGCATCAAAAGCAGTACAACTAGAATATAAGTAGTTGTGGGCGGGGTTATATAAACATGTGAAGCCAACACCTGTGAAGTGGAGTGTGAAGTATGGGAACCTGTGACCTGGTTTCTAACCGCCTCCCTACGTCTGTGTGTGTCTCTTCCATTCTATCTGTTATCAAGCCTTCCACAGTTTGTTTAATGAGGCGTTCAGCACGTTGTGCTGGCTCAGTCAAGCCACTGATCATCTGTGGCTGCTGGCAGACACCTCTGATACAGACTTAACAATAGGTGCCATGACAGTGTCAACAATATCCATCTCAGTGTTTCCCCTAGAAACATTTTCAGGCCTGGAAGGATTTCGGAACGTACCCCGACCGCAACGGTGGGGGCCCTTGCTGGCAACGCTAAACTTTTAGCTAACCTGTTCGCAACTATGTTCGCCAAGGCATCCCAAGTATCATCATACTATTATGGAATGTGCGTTTCCCAGGCAACACGACACATGTTGACACGTTTTGGAACAGCTGGCACGATGCTCCTAAAAGCAAAATGTTTATTGTTTAGAATGATTTGGCATCTTCTATTACTGTCAACACTGTCAACACCAGTAATGTTGTATTGTACAATACAACATTTATGCCAACATTTATGCCAACATTTATGCCATTTATGCCATAAAGGTTTATTGAAATTGTGGGGAGAGCAGAAAAAAAAAAAAAAATCCCCCCTGGCCTAGCGGGTGCGTCGTTGGCTTGGCGGGCCCGCCAGGCCTGCAGAATGGTAGGGGAAACACTGCATCTTAACATGTCTCGTATAGTGTTGTCTTTTCCTATTAAAGAAAGAAAGAAAGAATCGACCAACTGGACAAGATACATTTGTTTCCAGCTCCGTTTAACCTGTTTTACCCATCGAGATTTGACTTGAAACCACAGATAATACTTAGAAATAGGGCAGATGGCTCTCACTAACACTGGTATCAAGACATCACTTGATTCAAGAAATCCCTGAAACAAGTTGATTTGCATTGAGAACAAATCACCCAACTAACTCCTTAGTCAATTACTCATTAGGAGTCATTTTAGCTGTGCCATTCTCACTCCTCAGCCAGCATGGGAAAGAGGGAGAGAGGAGGGTCGAATGTTAAACACACACATACACACGCACACATACACACACACACACACACACACACACACACACACACACACACACACACACACACACACACACACACACACACACATACACATCCACACACACACACACACATACACATGCACACGCACACACACACACACACACACACACACACACACACATACATACACACATACATACATACATACACACACATACACACACACACACACACACACACACAGACGGAAGGGAAAGTGGGAGAAGTAATTGAGTTGAGAAAGAAAGAGGAGACGAGCAGGTAGAGATGGACAGAAAATGAGTAAGAACATTCCACACGTGCTTAAAATAGCAGTTAGTTATAGTTAAAATAGCAGTTAGTTCTAGTTACGGTTTGTTTCACTGTCCACGGGGGGTGCCAAGACAACTCAGAGCGTTGAAACGAACAGAAAATATACTAGACCGACTTTCAAATACTTTCCTGCGATGGTCTTGATGTTCCAGCACGCATTAAAACAGTCTAGAAGATGATGAGCAAATGAACTGCGGCAGCAGACAGATAATAAGAGTGAGAACAGCAGAACCAAAGGCTGCGCCTGTCATAATGATCAGCTGTCTAAACGAGTGTGCTCAGAGAAGGCCTCTCCTGCTCTGCACAATCAAGTGCACACTAATTGAACATAGCTAGTTAGAAAAGTGTAAGGGTTTTTTGAAGGTATGGATGTGTGTCTCTTCGCTGGTGATTATTCTAGCAAAGCCACTAGAAATGTTATTTGTCATGTATTTTTTAAAGTGAGAACTGGATGATGGATTAAGCATCTTGTTTGGACCAGGGCTGGGCTTCAAAAAAAATATTCTTCTGATACGAGAATCGATATTCATTTGAAGGAACTGATATCGATTCATAAATCCCAATATTGAGCTTTTAATATAACGCCTTTTCCCGTGGATGCGTGAAGCTTTAACCCCGTTAGACTCAAAGCGCCTCATTCTCACAAACTGGAAGATTAGGAAACTGTTTTTGTCTGAATAACTGGCTGGGAGAATTTCTGAATGTTATGAGGATGGAGGGATGTTTTAGTAGCCGTTCACACCATACGCCAAAGCCACGCCAAAGTCACGCTGAAGCCGCGCAGTTTCATTTCGGCGTCCTTGTTAACAGGTGAGACCGTTCACACCACGCCACGCTGAAGCCACGCTGAAGCGATCGCTCAGGATTCAGTCCTATTTTCCAGGCATGACGCGTGAAGCTTGACGCTGCCAGGCATGAATTCAATGGGAGTTGTGGGCGGGTTCAAGGCGCGCCGAGCAAGACGCTGGGGGAAAGAGACTGGTGCTCCTGGTGTGAACTGTTATGCGTCAGTTCAGCTTGAGCCTGCCTCAAGCTTCAGTTCTGTGTATGTTCTGCCTATGGTGTGAATGGGGGCTTATGCTGATAGGGGGTGAGCAGGGGATATGACCACGGTGAGGTCATTCCTTGATACACTTCCCTTGTAAGATGTCTGTCCTCTATAACATTGTATTATGTACTGTACTCTGTATGTAACCTAGTGTGATGGCTGTGATTGCTATTCTCCCCCCCCCTTTATTTTTTTTACCTTTAATTTAATTCAGTCTGATGTTGTGTCTCTTGAGTTTTGTTTATGTTGATGTCTTGTCATTCTAAAAAATTAAAATTATTGGTTAAAAAAACCTGGTTTTCTTCTCTTGGCACAACGAGATCCTGTAAACATCTGTAAACATTAATATTTTTAATAATGCACCAGGTTATATGGTTCATGGTACAATTTACAGCATTAGTTCTTTGAGAATCTCTTTCATATCCAAACAAAATTGGTATTGTAACTGAAATATCAATATCATATTGAAACGGAAATCGAATCGAATCGGGACTTTGTGTATCGTAATGATATCGTAATCTCTGGCGATACCCAGTCCTAATTTGGACTGTGAAGTGGAGAGTGAATTTCCTCCCTCTTCTCTAAGTTTAATATGCCTTCCTCTCCTCCCCCTCTCCTCTCCTCTTCCCCCACTCCTCTCCTCTTCCCCCACTCCTCTCCTCCGCTCTCAACTCCTCTCCTCTTCCCCCACTCCTCTCCTCTTCCCCCACTCCTCTCCTCCGCTCTCAACTCCTCTCCTCTTCCCCCACTCCTCTCCGCCCCCTCTCCTCTCCTCTTCCCCCTCTCCTCTCCTCTTCCCCCACTCCTCTCCTCCGCTCTCAACTCCTCTCCTCTTCCCCCACTCCTCTCCTCTTCCCCCACTCCTCTCCTCCGCTCTCAACTCCTCTCCTCTTCCCCCACTCCTCTCCACCCCTCTCCTCTCCTCTTCCCCCACTCCTCTCCGCCCCCTCTCCTCTCCCCCCACTCCTCTCCGCCCCCTCTCCTCTCCTCTTCCCCCACTCCTCTCCTCTCCTCCCCTCTCATCTCCTCTCCCTCCTCTCCTCTCTTCTCCTCTTCCCTCTCTCCTTTCCTCTCCTCTTCCCTCACTCCACTCCTCTCCTCTCCCTCCTCTTCCCTCTCTCTTCTCCTCTTCCCTCTCTCCTCCCCTCTCACTACTCTCCTCCCCTCTCCTCTTCCCTCTCTCCTCTCCTCTTCCCTCACTCCTCTCCACTCTTCCCTCTCTCCTCCCCTCTCACTACTCCCCCCTCCTCTTCCCTCACTCCTCTCCTTTCCTCTCCTCTTCCCTAACTCCTCTCCTTTCCTCTCCTCACCTCTTCCCTCTCTCCTCCCCTCTCACTACTCCCCTCTCCTCTTCCCTCACTCCTCTCCTTTCCTCTCCTTTCCTCTCCTCTTCCCTCACTCCTCTCCTCTCCTCACCTCTTCCCTCACTCCTCTCCTTTCCTCTCCTTTCCTCTCCTCTTCCCTCACTCCTCTCCTCTCCTCACCTCTTCCCTCACTCCTCCCTTCTCCTCTCCTCTTCCCTCACTCCTTTCCTCTCCTCTCATCTTCCCTCACTCCTCTTCTCCTCTTCCCTCTCTCCTCTCCTCTGCTCTCCTCACCTCTTCCCTCTCTCCTCTCCTCTGCTCTCCTCACCTCTTCCCTCTCTCCTCTCCTCTGCTCTCCTCTCCTCTTCCCTCACTCCTCTCCTTTCCTCTCCTTTCCTCTCCTCTTCCCTCACTCCTCTCCTTTCCTCTCCTCACCTCTTCCCTCACTCCTCCCTTCTCCTCTCCTCTTCCCTCACTCCTTTCCTCTCCTCTCATCTTCCCTCACTCCTCTTCTCCTCTTCCCTCTCTCCTCTCCTCTGCTCTCCTCACCTCTTCCCTCACTCCTCTCCTCACCTCTTCCCTCACTCCTCTCCTCACCTCTTCCCTCACTCCCCTCTCCTTTCCTCCCCTCTTCTCTCCTTTCCTCTGCTCTCCTCTCCCCTGCTCTCCTCTCATTCTCTCCCCTCCTCTGCTCTCATCCTCTCATCTTCCTGAGGAGTGTGTGTCAGTGTGTATTCGATGTAATGGGACGTGGATGAGAGTGGAGTGGCCGGCAGTCTCAGCCAACTAACCACCTTGTCCGTCTCCCTTTCTTTGGTCTGAATCAGTTTGTGGCTAACCTTAGTATCTCTCTGTCTCCTCCCTTTACCTCTCTGTCGCCCCCTCTGGGCAGCGGTCTGAACCTGGCACCGGTGGCTCGCCTGCGGAGCTCGTGGGAGAAGCTGCCCAGTAAGTACGAGAAGCTGTTCGGGGACCTGCAGGACATGTTCGACCCGTCCCGGAACATGGCCAAGTACCGCAACATCCTCAGCAGCCAGAGCATGCAGCCGCCTATCATCCCCCTGTTCCCCGTGGTCAAGAAGGACCTCACCTTCCTACATGAAGGTAGAGTAGACAACACGCATCCATTCAAACAGCTCTATGTCATACAGTAGAACCTTCTTAAGATCAATATTCACTGTCTTTCCTGCTTCAACACTCATTTAAATTAAGTAATGAGATTTTGTTTTTGATTTTCTGTAAAATAAGAGATTGATTATTTTTTTTGCATTTTCTACCGAATTAAGCTATTTTTTAAATTGACAGTGCGCTCGGAGTCACGGCGTGTAAATACCCTAGACTTTTTCATTTTCTTCATCTGTTTAAAGCCTCTGACTGTCCAGAATGTGGAAGGAACAGGAAAAAAAAGAGAAAATTATTATTATGTTTCTTCTTAGGGACCTTTACCGGCATACAAACAAGGGACAGTTGAAACAATCTCTCTGTTACCAACGTTAAACTCATTATCTCAGACACCGATTCACATCTATCTATCTCTATCTATCTATCTATCTATCTATCTATCTATCTATCTATCTATCTATCTATCCATCCATCCATCCATCCATCTATCCATCTATCTATCTATATAAAGGGAGCTAGGACTCTGTTTGTCTGTCTGTCCCACTGATGACATCATCAGTGATGTCATAAATTCACACACACACACACACACACACACACACACACACACACACACACAAGAACATGGCTCTCCTTACTTTGAATGTGAAATATTGTTGCGGCTAACATCTCGCAAATGTCCCTAGATATGAATTACAGTATTTAATTCCCCTCGCACTGTCTGACAGCTGAGCTCATACTGTGTGTGTACTGTTTGTATGTGTGCATGTGCTGTATGTATGTACTGTACATGGATCTGTGTGTGTGTGTGTGTGTCCTCCCAGGCAACGACTCCAACATAGACGGTCTGGTGAACTTCGAGAAGCTGCGGATGATTGCCAAGGAGATCAGACATGTGGTGCGCATGACCTCGGCCAACATGGACCCCGCCCTCATGTTCCGACAGAGGTTGGTTGTCCTGCTGATCCTGAACCCTTTACAAACTCTCTTTCTCCATTTTGCTTTCACTGGGTGCTGTTGGGGTCAGTTTCACAGATACAGGCCAGTTCAAGCAATTGTAAGTCGGCAACCTGGTTAAAGTGGGAATACAGGCTCCAGCGAAGAGCGTCTTTGAGAAAAGCGCTATATAAGTCCCATCTATTATTATTATTATTATTATTATTATTATAGAGAGGCAAAGTGAACGTCACTTCCTGCTTCAGCACTGTACCAGAGATTTTCATTCGCCATTTATTTTCCCATAGACATTTCGTAAAATTCTTATAAAATAGTTTTACTTCGCAAACCAAACGGTTCAGCTAATGCTATAATCGGGAGAGACCATAGAACATTTAACTCGGACCAAAAAAACAACAGCAACATTGAAAAAATATTTTCTTTAAACCCGCATTTTTTTTAACGTTTTGGTCCCAGTGAAATGTTATGCGATCTCTCCTGTTTCCAAATATATCTGTACCGTTTGGTTTAAACCAGTAAAACTATTTTTATATGCATTTTACGAAATGTGTATGGGAAAATAAATGGCGGATGAAAATCTCTGGCACAGTGCTGAAGCAGGAAGTAGGCGGTCACTTTGCCTCTCTATTAAGAGAAATCTCTTGCTCAAAGCCAAGGAAACCTAGAACTAAGAGTCTGATTTCATGAAATTTGAAAATCCGGAGCTGTACCATAGAAAATGTATTGGGGAAAGCTGGTAAATGTTGCCCCCAAGGGGATTTTGGGGCTCAGAAAGCGCACCCGGTCTATAGAATAGTGATATGGCGAGTGGGACTCTAATAGGACCGTCTCCATCTGTTATCAAAGCAGGTTTGACATCCTGTTGGTTTAACATGATTTTATTTTTCACATACAACTGGTGTCAAATAAAGCACTAGACTCAGTTCTCAGTCTCTATCCGCATCGCTCAACTAGAGACTGAGTCTCTATCCGCATCGCTCAACTAGAGACTGAGTCTCTATCCGCATCGCTCAACTAGAGACTGAGTCTCTATCTGCATCGCTCAACTAGAGACTGAGAACTTTCTCTCAGCTTTCAGCGTTAAAACTTGGGTGATTTGACGCAGGGGCGGTGACGAGCAGACATTGTGTGCTTGTAAACAGATAAATCAAATAATGCAACGTTGCCCCGGGACATCCATTCCCCCCCATGTTTTAAAAGGTTCTCTCCATGTTACAAAGTGATTTGCTGTATTATCTCCAGTTTGTTTCACTACAGGGAGAGCGTAGGGTTGTTAGTGGCTGTTGTCGTCGCTTTTCAAGAAGCTCTTTTTGACAAAGGCGTTCCCAGACACTTTGTATGCAGCGCTCTCCAACTGTCTGGGAGCCAAGACTAATCAAGCACTGACTTGATTACAATCCATGTCTGTGATTCTGGCTCTTGTTAATTTCCCAATCATCCAGACTGCACAGAGCACAGAGAGAGAGATTTCTGTCGAAAGAGCTATGCAGAGATTACGATACGATACGATACGATACAATATACTTTATTGTCAGTTCACACTGAAATTTGTCTTGCAAGACAGCGGCAGTCCCATGCACAAACACATGACAAGAGAACAAAACCAAAAATACAAAGATACATACACACATACAGCACACAGAGAGCACTGGTCACTGCTCCACTGACCCTCGGCCATGTTCTTGATTAAGCCTCAGGATCGACTGATGTATAAAGGACTTTCTTAGTCTGACCTGATTCCACTTTACACAGTAGATTCCTCGGTTCAGAGAGGAACCTCAGCTATGAAATGTAAACAGTCGTCAAGCAATGTTACTAAGAGTACTCCACCACCACTCCATCACACACACACACACACACACACACACAGAGAAGTCCTGGATCGATCACTTCCAGTCTGGTTTCATGTGTCTTGGTGATTCGATTGCCATCCTCTGTTGGAGTGTAAAGATGCAGGGACCGACTGGAACTAAGACGCAATTGATCCCAACCGCAGTGTTTATTTTCTTATTACTCTGTACGTGGGTGTGTGTGTACTGTATATATCACAGTCTGTCACTGTCACAGTGCATGACTGCCCCCTGCAGACACTCTCCCCACACTGCAAGTTTTCCCATTAGGCAATACTGTCACATCCTGTCAGCGTTGAGAACAGAACTTTTATTTTGAAAAACCTTGTTCAGAGTATGACAAAACCCCTTTTCACAGCTGACATACAGATTTGATCAGTTTTCATGAGTGTGTGATGTAGTTCTTCTGAAGCTTTTGTTCAGGCGTTAGGATTGTGTTAAAATCCAGAATTCGTGTAAAGTGTGCATTTTAAACCCACTTTTTAACTTGCGTGCGCGCACGCACGCACGCGCGCGCGCACACACACACACACACACACACACACACACACACACACACACACACATACATACAAACACACACACACACACACACATAAACACTTGGGGTTGATATGGGGACATGTCCTATGTCTGGTGTCCTCCCATCTCCGATCATGTCGTTTGTCAGTGGTGGCATGACCTGTACATAGTCTTGTCTCCTCCCCCTGACGTCTTTAAATCATGACCTGTACATAGTCTTGTCTCCTCCCCCTGACGTCTTTAAATCATGACCTGTACATAGTCCTCTCTCCTCCCCCTGACGTCTTTAAATCATGACCTGTACATAGTCCTGTCTCCTCCCCCTGACGTCTTTAAATCATGACCTGTACATAGTCCTCTCTCCTCCCCCTGACGTCTTTAAATCATGACCTGTACATAGTCCTGTCTCCTCCCCCTGACGTCTTTAAATCATGACCTGTACATAGTCTTGTCTCCTCCCCCTGACGTCTTTAAATCATGACCTGTACATAGTCTTGTCTCCTCCCCCTGACGTCTTTAAATCATGACCTGTACATAATCCTGTCTCCTCCCCCTGACGTCTTTAAATCATGACCTGTACATAATCCTGTCTCCTCCCCCTGACGTCTTTAAATCATGACCTGTACATAGTCTTGTCTCCTCCCCCTGACGTCTTTAAATCATGACCTGTACATAGTCTTGTCTCCTCCCCCTGACGTCTTTAAATCATGACCTGTACATAGTCTTGTCTCCTCCCCCTGACGTCTTTAAATCATGACCTGTACATAGTCCTGTCTCCTCCCCCTGACGTCTTTAAATCATGACCTGTACATAGTCTTGTCTCCTCCCCCTGACGTCTTTAAATCATGACCTGTACATAGTCCTCTCTCCTCCCCCTGACGTCTTTAAATCATGACCTGTACATAGTCCTCTCTCCTCCCCCTGACGTCTTTAAATCATGACCTGTACATAGTCCTCTCTCCTCCCCCTGACGTCTTTAAATCATGACCTGTACATAGTCTTGTCTCCTCCCCCTGACGTCTTTAAATCATGACCTGTACATAGTCCTGTCTCCTCCCCCTGACGTCTTTAAATCACGCTTCAATCTTCACGCCTCTCGCTTGCAGGAAGAAGAGGTGGAAGAGTTTAGGGTAAGTTTGTCCCGGTACCGGTTTGGTCCGGACTGGACCAGCCTGCTCCATAAATTCAGTCCACCGTGCATCCCTCCCTTCCATCGTGTCGTCCGCCACCATAAAAGCCGCATGTTCTCCCTAACATTACTTGTATATACTCTGTGTGTGCGAGCGTGAGTGAGTGTGTGTGTGTGTGTGTGTGTGTGTGTGTGTGTGTGTGTGTGTGTGTGTGTGTGTGTGTGTGTGTGTGTGTGTGTGTGTGTGTGTGTGTGTGTGAGACAGAGATAAGGACTTGTACTTGCGACTTGGACTCGAGTCGCACTTAAGTCGCACACACAGTCACTTGAGACTTATCGTCAAAAGACTTGAGACTTGACTCGGACTCAAGATTTGTGACTCGTGAACATCTATTGATGTTATGTTATGTTTTGGTGCATTAACATTTAGGAAATATCTACTAATAATAATGTCAACTAATCAATGCTGATATGATATGCTAATAAAGCAGTGAGGATGATGCAGTACAGGCTTTGAATCCCTTAGTTTTAGCTATGCAGTGTTCTAAGCAGCCTGGATGGCATCCAGCAGATGATAGAACACTCATCCATAGGGACTTCAGACTCGACTTGGACTTGCCCCTCAAAGGCATGAGACTTGACTTACTTGCAAAAATGACTTGTGAGTATCTTGTGTGTGTGTGTGTGCGTGCGCGTGCGTGTGTGTGTGTGTGTGTGTGTGTGTGTGTGTGTGTGTGCGCGTGCGTTCATGTGGGCGCTGGCACGGGCATGTGTCTACCTGTGCTTGTGTGTGTGATTAACCCTTCCATTTGCAGTGCCTGACCCCCTGAGCCATACTGAAGTCCATCATCCTGTTAATTGTTTGCCCTCATTCATTTGAATGTATGTTTGTCAGATCTGGGTCACGTAGTAGTTTGAATTAAAGGGATAGTTCAGATTTTTTGACGTGGGGTTGTATGAGGTACTTGCATACAGTCAGTGTACTACATGCCGTAGAGTGCAGCCGGCGCGGTTGCCCCAGTTTGAAGAAATGGAGACCGGCCGCGTCAGGCAAGTAGAGCTGTCTGCTGATTGTGAAGGGGGCCATGAGCAAAAACATAAAAAAACAACAGAAAAAATACATAAAATGCTTCCATCCTGCTCACATGGCATAATCCAAGTCTCCACAAGCCCTGAGATGCCAAGTTGACATGAAAATACATAATTTACACCCTGTTTTTAGCTTAAATATAGCCATGTGCTATCTATTCTTCGCAGGGCCGCCGCTCCCTACACGCGCACAATGCGCTGAGCGTAGGGCACCAAGTGTCGCCTCGGGCATCATCCAGAGCCACATACAGGTGGATGACCCGCAGTTTGGTAAAGCCCCTTCTAATAAATTAACTCTCCACACGGCCGACCAACGGTTCTCGAGATATTGAGATAAGTTGTTGAGATATTGAGATAAGTTGTTGAGATAAAAAAAAATTCCAGTAGGTGGCGCTATGCCGAATTGAACGAAAACAGCTCACTGCACTCCGTCACGTACTCCTTAGCACACTCCCAAAGTTTGAAGTCGATCCGACCAACGGTTCTCAAGATATGTGAAGGCCAAGCTAGAGGAGAGGAGGAACACACAGACCAGACAGGGAACACACGGAACACTTTTTTTTTTTCTGTTGTTTTTTACATGTATTTCCTCATGGCCCTCTTCACACTCAGCAGACAGCTCTACTTGTCTGACGCAGCCGGTCTCCATTTTTCCAAACTGGGTCCGCGCCGGCTGCATTCTACTGCATGTAGTTCACTGACTGTATGCATGTAGCTCATACAGCCCCACATCAAAACATCTGAACTATCCCCCTAATGCCGAGTGTTTGTTTTAACCTCCTTGGAGTACCAGAGGGGAGGGTCTTAACACACGCACACAATTCAGATACTTTCCTGTCATCGTCTAAAGTTTCTGATATTTCTTGCTTTGCCCTATGTGGCAAACCCCACCCAGTTGGCACCTAAAGGCACCATAAAACAAACTATGAAAGGTATTTACAAGTACTGTCTGACCCAGGTTTGCTGTTTATCCATATCTGCATCCTGGCATAATATTCCCCATATCGAATCTTCAACATTTTATTTTTTTTATTTCCTAACCCCCTTTTGCCTCCATCTGACAGAATGTTCTGCTGGTTTGTTTTGTTATAGCATGGCACAGCAGCGAGAGCTGTCTCCTTCCCAACTGCATGGTCCTGTTTTAAACTGCTATGCTCCAACACAGACAGATGTACACATGTTACTGTAGGATAGTTGGGAGTAGTTGGAAAGATAGGCAAGGCATGCTTCTCTTTTTTGTGATTTTTGACTTTAAACTGACCCTTGTTTACCATTCTTTCCTTCTCTCTATCAATCCATCTTTTATTTTCTGCATTCTTTCTCTTTTGTCTTTCATTGTGCATCCCCCTCTCTATCATCTCTCTCTGTGCTCGTCTCCCGTTCATCCCTCCATACTTTACCTTACTCACCCTCTCACCCCAATACATCTCCTTCCTTCTCTCTCTCCCTCTGTCTTCTCTCCTCACGTTCAATCCCTCCGTCTTTCACTCCTGTCCCCGCACACCTTCTCCACACCTCTCCCTCTCCACCTCTTCTTTCACTGTCCGTTCCTCCCTTCTTCATCGCCCTGCCTCCCTCCGTCCCCTTCCCTCCTCCAGGTCCCTGAGTCAAGGCAGCACCAACTCCAACATGCTGGACGTGCAGGGCGGCGCCCATAAGAAGCGTGTGCGCCGCAGCTCGCTGCTCAATGCCAAGAAGCTGTACGAGGACGCGCAGATGGCCCGCAAGGTCAAGCAGTACCTGTCAAACCTGACGGTGGAGACGGACGAGGAGAAGCACCAGATCATGTCTCTGCAGTGCGAGCCGGCCTACAGCACCTGTGAGCAGCACAACTAGACTCAGGCTCCCTTTTTTCTTTTTTTTAATGTATATTTTCATGCACATTGGTACATTGTCTTGGACTCTTCACCTTTTGCAAGTACACATTAGACTTGGTCAACGTCAGTGGTAGCACACCTAAAGTAGTGTCTACTCTACTCACCCCCATGCCGATGGAGAGACGGGTGACGTTTTTTAGTCCACAAAACAGTCCTGGAGTTTCACAGCAAAACACAGTTGCAGCATTCTCCGACCTAAACGATTGAAGTGAATGGTGACCAACTTTAGAACGTAAAAAAGAAGGTCATTTACACGCTTGTTTTAGCTGAAATCTTCACTTTAGCAGGCTACAGTAGCTCAGCTAAAACAGGGTGTTTGAAAGTTTTCCTGTGAAACTCCAGTTTCTGGACTGTTTTGTGGACTAAAAAACTTCACCCATCCTTCCATAAGCACAGGAAATGAATATACTGTTTTGCCTTTAATATATTTATAAATATGCCCATGTAGCACAATGTGTCTTTTCTCCAAGCAGTTTGTATGTTTTTTTCTTTTCTTGCAAATGTCATTATCTTGGGGAAGTTTAGGGGCATTGTTTACATCAATAGCAAATTTTTTCACTACATGAAGTCTGATCTGACATTGTAGATCTACAGTATGTATTGCACCCAGCTACATTATGTATCATTGCCTTACACTGCCCACCTAGTGTGTTTGCAAATGTCCTGCAGAAAACAACTGGTATGATATGCTCCATCAAATGAGAGATGTGTATTGTTGTAAGTCAATGGGAAAAACTCATGGAAAAGGTCTTGGAAAAGTTTAGGAATTGAACAAAAAGCATTGAAAAGTATGATGAAACTATTGTGCATCAGTTCTGATACACTGATTGGGGCATTTTTTGTTGTTGTAGATCCCACTGTAATTTTTGACATTGTAATATTTGTCATTGTGAAGATGAATCATCAGCAAGCTGGTTTTGCCTACTTGACTGCCATATTGCCCAGTCACTATTAGGATAACCTTAAACTGAACGGTTCAACTGAACAGGAACACTGCAGTCAGTCAGAAATTAAGGTCTGGAAAACGTTTGGAATGTTGTTGATCTGTGTGTTTGCTGTGGTTTTAGTGTCTAAGAAACCTGAGCGAGAGGGCGGTCCACCAAGTCAGACATGTCCCCGGTGTCTCTGCGCTCGGCTCTGCCCTCCGGGAAAACCCAGAACAGGGTGTCCCCAGGTCCTCCAGGGTCCAGGTCCCCCTGTACCCGCTGCGGAAGAAGAGCACTGCCAAGGACATTGGCACGCCCAGTGAGTAGAACCCTGACCACCTGTCTTCTTGACTTTTCATCTAGATGTTTTTTAGATGATTCAAATGATTTTCAAAGTGTGGATATTCATTATGTGGGCCGGGAGCCCCTTCTAAAAAACTAAGAACTTTGTTCTGTTTTAGTCCAATGAATAGCTATACCAAGAGTCATTAAAGCAAACAACGTAGCAAAACAAATGCAACTAATTAATATCTAAATTCCTAAATCAAGCTGAAGAACACTATTTGTCTGCACTGGTGAAGTCTTAACTCAAACCAAGCCTACAGTTCCCCCTGTGGTATTGTTATAGGTGTGTTACACCCTGTGGTATTGTTACAGGTGTGTTCATCTGTAGTTAATTCTTGTTGCTGTGTGGTCTC